>NC_048279.1:5414771-5714771 GCF_009762535.1 Notolabrus celidotus | reverse complement strand
AATAATGATTTGATATGTATCATGTTAATTATTGATATCAACTGATATGAAAAAAAATATTGTGAGAACATCTTTTTCAATCACGCCCAGCCTTACACACACCCTTAAAGCAACACTTCTGTGCTGCACTCTGTATGTAAAGAGATATGTTACAGCCACACACATATACATGCTGTAGTCCCCACATGAGCATACACACACACACTCCTGCGTGCACCCACACACACACATACACACACCTGACTTCATTATCTGTGCTCTGCCATCAGGATGTCAGCAGCAGCAACCATGGTAACGAGTGGAGAGAGAAAGAGGGAGAGAGTTGAGATTCACAGCCACTTCACACCAACGCATCATTAATGTCATTTAACTCGCCCCTCCGTGACACTTTCTATCTCTCCGTCTGTTTTCTTCTTTCGCTTCCAGTCTCCCCCTTTCTCCCCCTCCTGTGCCTAACATTTTTCTCACCCATCTCTCTCCTCTCTCTCTCTCTCTCTCTTTCTCTCTCTCGCTTTGCAGATGACTCACTAAACCTGGTTGCTTTCCAGTGTGTGTGCGTGTGCTTGTGTGTGTAATGTGTGTGTTTGTGTACGCAGAGCCTCATTGTAACACAGCTGCAGTGTGCAGCTGTATTTATTGTTAGGGGTTAAAAGCCGACAGTCTGCTCATCCTTTACTTTGTGCAGGGCTGATCCAGTGCAACACCTCCACTGCAGCGCGCCGGTGTTGGAGATGTGCAGAAGGAGAGGATCCTCTTATTAGGAATGAATGAACTCCCATTCAGCTTGTTAAGTGGAATCTGGGGTTCACATGATTTATGCACTCGTCTGCATTCCTGTTGAACTTCTGAACTTCTCTGATAAAGTGTTTCTATTTTTTTTGCTTCTTCAAAAACATCCCCACAGTGATATTAAATTAAAACTGGAGTCAAAAAAGGGGGATGAAGAGAAGGAAAGTGTGAAAATCATGTTAATTTATTTAAAGTATATAATGAATTGGTTACATCACTCACCATGACTGAAGGAAACGATGGGTCAAAAATCTGCCGATTGAAGTTTTGAACGATCAAACATCCTTTAAGTGAATGTTCTCCTTAGAAGGGTTTGTAAACAAACATATTTGAAACTTTGCCAGTAGATGCATCTCTGTATTTAACAGCACAGAAGTTTGCAGGGGAGGAGATGGAGCAGGGCGAGACACTGAGGTTATAAATGGTGTTACAGAGCCATCTGCTTGTCACAGGCAGTACTGCATGTGCACTTTCTTCAGGAGTGATTTAGTTTTAAGATGATATCACGATGCTGTTTTAGAGCACTGCTGAAAAATCAGGCAGTGAAACGAGTTCCTCTCTCCTACTCAGACCCTTTATGAGACTTAAGGTTTCAGTGAGCTCCCTCCACTGCTCTCAGTCCGCATGTTGTGATTCTCTCCATAACATCATGGCTTTGTTTTTATAAGTTGCTGTGTCACTGTTTGCATCGTCAGGTTTGATTTAACCCTTCCATATCACAGGTTTGTATGTCCCTTGATTTTGTTCTGGCTACCTGTTTCCTTGAGGAGTTAGAGGTTGTTTTTTTTGTTTGGCCAGAAGATCTGACAGGTTATTCTGAGGCACGTGAAATGAGCACACAACATGAGGAAAACAGGTTTCAGCTCATACATCCTCATGACTTTGACAGATACAAGATGTAGCTTCAGAAATTATACAGTGTGTTACAATAAAACTCTCAGGCCATAGGGAAATTTAAGTGCTATTTTTTCTGCTGAAAAAGAAAAACAGTTTGGAGGAAGTTGGGAAGAAACATTAACCAGATTATCTTGGTACTTCTCTTTTCAAGGGAAACAAAAGTGCAGGACCCAAAATGCAGACTCTTCAAATGATTCAATAAGCTAAAAGAGAAAAACTTGCTTTCTTCAAAAAAAGTCCCAAAACACAAAAATCAAAAACCACAGAAAGCTTTACAAGGAACTACACACACACACACACACACACACACACACACACACACACACACACACACACACACACACACACACACACACACACACACACACACACACACACACACACACACACACACACAATGAACTAACACAGGAGAGGGGAAACAGAGGCTGTTTCGAAACTGCCTACTATACTAGCAGTATGTACTGATTGGACCAAAATTCAGTATGTAGTAAGTGAACAAGAGCAAAATCTGCATTATGCTAAAACTACCCGGATGTCTACTGATTTGGGAAAATGTCTCAGTATGCATCGGACCAGTCTGCCTCACGTACTGTTTTCTAGTGATGGGCAAATGAAGCTTCGCAAACCTGTAGTTGTATTTTTTGACTCCTCTAGATGCCGTTCTTGGTTTAAAAATAAAGGCTCAATGAATTGCAACTCAGTGTGCTTTCAACCTTTTGTTGAACAAAGAGCGCCATCTAGAGGAGTCAAAAAATACAACCACTGGTTCATGAAGCTTCATTTGCCCATCACTACTGTTTTCCTCAATGCACGGCGCTAACGTTTTGCTTCTTCTTTTTTCCATATATGACGGGGTCACTCAGTTTTGAGGTGCTGTGAAAATCACAGCCTGAGGGACACACTATCCCATAATATTTGATTTTAGGTGAAGGTTTTATGAGCATACCGCATCAAGTGAGGACATTTAGATATGCTGTATGGGTGACACCATTGTTCATTAATGCTATAAAATATGTAATAGGACAGATACAATATGTAATGAATATATATGTAATGTATGTGTATGAATCTTATAAGGCTTAGGAATCGTATGTGCTTTGTGCAACAACATGTCTTTTATTCATTCCAATAAAGCAAATTGAATTGAATTGAAAATTGAAAATTATTAAATTCCATATAATCCACTTCTTAACTTTTTAAATTATAAGTGATGTTAAAGAAGCAGTTTCTCTATCAGCTTGGCCGTTGTTTACTTCTGCTTTCCGAAACTGGAAATCCAGTGAAGCCTGACCCAGCACCCTGCAGACCAGATCCAACAGAACAGTCATAGTACAGACTACCTTCAAATGCAGTATGCTAATTACACTCAGGGTAACGAGCAACAGGTGTGGACACAGGTGAAACTAATGAGTGCAATCAAAGAGGAGGGAAACACACAAAGACAGGAAGTACTATAGCAGATACACAGGGATCAAGGACAACAAAATAAAACAGGAAACATTAGAGACTAGGGTACCAAGAGGTAACATAAGGAAGTTACAAAATAAACCAGAATTCTAAAAAAGTGAAGAACACAGAAAATACAACACAAAACCAAAACAACTTAAGACAAACTGAAATGGTAGGGGAGTAATGTTTTAACCATCCACTATGCCCTCTACAGATGAGTTTAGTAGCCTACCCCATGGCTCCAGATGTCCCCCAAAGCCTGAGATAGAAAGGACAGATGGGCAGAGAGAGCCAGACCATCACTGGGGTTATCAAGTGGGCTCCTCCCTTCACTGATGTCTCCTTTAGTTTGGCCCACGACACCTCAGAGAGGATCAACCTCAATTTAATAACCCAACCCATACAGTACTGCCACGTTCAACGGACCCAGGCTCTGTGCATGCAAGCTCCAGGTAGTGACAAAACCAATACTACCTACTCTACCACCTGGTCCTGCAGCCCCACCACCCAACACACAACAAGAAGAGTCTGCAGCTGGATGTTAGAAGACAGAGGAGGCAGAGCCAAGATGAGATGCTGGTCGAGGCCATAACTCATCCCTGCCGGTCTAGGCTGTGTGCTCTAACTCTCTGTTGGCCCACAACTGATATTATTAAAACACTGGAAAAGAAAGCCATGTGACAATAAAAGTTCAGATGAGGGAAGAGGACGTGGCTGCAGCTGTATTACCACAGTAACGGCCAAATTCCACCAGATCCCTGTCCGGTCCGTCTCTGATCCAGCACCAGATCTGATAGGTTTCTATCAATGTGTTAACTTCCACTGGATCCGCTCCGTTACGTTCTGGCCCTCCGGGTCAGATATGCAAGACTTGTATTTTTTCCAGATGCCAGAGCACGACGCATCAAAACAAAATGCAAACATCCGGTTAATTTTCAGAATCAAACACTCTGTGTTATCACTAGATTGTGTTTCACTTAACTACAACAACAAACCGTCATGATGAGCAGAGCCAGGCCTGGAGTCAGCAGGTCAGAGGTTTTCAGAGGACCAGAAAGACAACATGGATGAGGAGAGGAGGAGGAGAATCCTTGATTCAGTGTTTGCAACAGGAAAACCCCGGTCACATAACTTCAGCTGTCTGGCGGTCCTGCTCCGTGCTGCGTTTTGAAAGACAGACCGGACATGGATCTGGAGGGAGTCCCGTGTAAAAGTTAAAACATGTCCTCTAGTTTTATTGTTAAAGAAGTCAAATCAACAATCAGCTGCTACTGATCAACTTGTAAACCTTGAGAAACTTTGTGCTTCAGAATCTGTCTACACTACGTTTTCTGTTTTTGTTTGATTTGCATTTCAAACCATGACTTCTACTTTAAACCTAATTTGCTCTCTGCTGTTTGCAATTTTTAAACTCCAAAAGACACAAACACTATCCAGATGGTAAGTTCAGTTACTGAATTGTCCAAGGTAAAGCAGCAGCCAGTAGTCCTTCACAGCAGCTGTGGTCTCATTATTCATCTGTACTTTGTCTTTGCTTTAAAAACCTTCAATTCACCAACAGTCATGTTCAGGTCAAAAACAATTCTAATGACTGTACCAAATATTTAGAAAGGCACAGAAAAAGAAGGCCCAGAATGAAGACATTTCCTTATTGCTGCTTCCTGATTGTCTGGACCCATGTATTGTATGTCCATGGTCACTTTCTCAAAGACTGTCATGTCATCTCCCTATGAAGCTTTTTTAATTGTATGGTGTTGTTCGTTCTTTTCTTTTCTTTTTCTCTTTTCTTCTTATGCTTTGGTTTCTCTTCTCCCTTTTATATTTTTTTCACTTTACTTTACTCTATTTTTTTGTTTTTGTTTGTATAGTCTTGATCTTTTTAGGGAGCCTTTTCAACATCTGGCAAAGGACTACAGTAAACTAGCCTTTTGGCTAATTCTGGCATATTTACAAAAATAGATAAATAAATAAATAAATAAATAAATAAATAAAAGCAAACCCATAAACACAGACAACAGCTTTCACAATTTATATCTCTCACAATCAGCATTTTCTCTGTTTTAATTCATTTGATTTTGTGTTTAAATGAAAAAAAACTTATATTAATGATTTCACACAGCTTAGTTTGATTCTCTTTCCAAACACCTGTCCTCAGGCTCTCTTCAGTCATGTTGTTTGTGTTTTTGTCTTCTTGCAGGACTCGCTGGCACTGTTTGGTCTCTTGATGTTGTAATGTGTTGTGTTCTTGGTGCATTTCAATAACAGGAATGTGGAGCCGACAGGGTACAAACACAACCCACACAGACAGAGGTGGGATCAGGTCAGGTTTCATGAAATAAAATGAAAATGTTCTCCTTTTTCATCCGAGCAGAATAGTCTTAATCTGCAGCACTGAATCCTTTTAGAGAGCGCCTGATCTTCGGCTGTGAGACGGAGAGATGAGGTTAAACTCTCTTTGACTCCCAGCAGCGTGAGCATCGAATCCCAGTGTTGGTTTGCAAATCAGGGTCAAACTAAAAGTCAGATGACTCTGCTCTCCTTAGTTCTGAAATCACACAAAACTATCTTCAGCTGGAACGAAAAGCCATAAAAAATGTCTTGAATTATACATTATTGTATCAGGGCAGCAATGAACACTGGGCCTGTGATTCAGGATCCTTTCTGTAAACAGGTACGAGGTGTTCAGTTAGTAACCTGCTTCCTGTAAGAAAAATACGACGAGAAGTTCTGACCCTTTGAAGCATTGGGGAGGTTTGCAGCTGAGTGCGAAGAGGCTGTGATGAGAGTCAGTACCTCCAAGTCTCAGGCCATAGTTCTCTGCCGGAGTCTTTGCCCCAAGTGGGGGACTTTAAGTATTTCGGGGTCTTGTTTGCGAGTGGGGGTAAAATGGAGCGTGAGATCAACAGGTGGATCGGTGCAGCGTCAGCAGTTAGGCAGAGCTTTCAATTTACCAGTCGGTCTACGCTCCAACCCTCACCTATGGTCGTGAGCTGTGGGTCATGACCGAAAGAATAAGATCTGGGATACAAGCAGCTGAGACGAGTTTCCTCTGAAGGGGGTCTAGGCTCAGCTTTAGAGAGAGGGTCAGGAGCTCAGACATCTGGAGGGAGCTCGGAGTAGAGCCGCTGCTCCTTCGTGTCGAAAGGAGTCAGCTGAGGTGGTACGGGGATCTGATAAGGATGCCTCCCGGACGCCTCCCTTTAGAGGTGTTCTGGGCACGTCCAACTGGGAGAAGGCCCCGGGGAAGACCCAGAACTCAGTGGAGGGATTATATATCCCAGGTGGTCTGGAATTGCCTTGGGATTCCCCAGTAGGAAAGTGTTGCTGGGGAGAGGGATGTCTGGTTGATCTGCTTGGACTGTTGCCTCCGCAACCCGACCCCGGATAAGCAGAAGAATATGGATTGATGGATGGATGGAAGTTACGACCTGTAATTCATGGCCTGCAGGGGTTCATGCAGACTTTAGGAACCAGAATGAAAAGATAACTTTATTCTTCAGTGAACAACACAGCTCTCTTGTGGCTGACATCGTACATCTGCAGCTCTGCATTTACCAAATCTGCTATTTTGAATTTGACTGTTTTCCTGTCAACACAAAAACGTGCTTTCAGAAAAGTGACACATTCAGTTTCTCAATGCAAAGCCAGCCACACTGCACCTCAGTCTGCAGCCACGGTGAGTATCAGTGTCAAGAACTGTTTATTCAGATAAATATTACATCTCTGCACTCAACTGATGCATGACCCCAAGACACGTCATCTGTCCTAAACTTCCCTAACATCCCTCTTTTCCTGTTCCTTACGTTGTCTCCTGCTCCCGTCAGAGCAGTCTCCCAGCACACAATCATCCAAGCAGCTGAGCTTATACACACACTATATATATCCAGACGTCTGAAGTCAGAAGAGAGCTCACCTTAACGTATTCCTGTGAGAGTGATGGATGGAAAGCGAAGAGAGAAACAAGTGATAGAAGCAGGAGTAAAGCAGTGAGTGCAGTGAGCTTCCAGACACTGTTGTTGTAAGTCTCTCCTCTGAAAGTCTGCATTCCCCTGCAGGACGGGGCCTCCCTCAAGGATTTTGCTGTTCTGTCTTCATATCTGCATTTCTGTGTTCTCAATAATAAATAAAACACATACTCCTGCTTTATGCTATTCCTGCGAGCATCCAGACATCACTTTTGATTTGTCACAGATGTTTTATATTTAGACACATGTGGAGGCAGAGACTTTTGTTCTTATTCAGAGGAGACCATTGGTGTCCCAGCACACAGGAACAAAGGCTTCTTTTCTGCTGTGAAGCTCCAAGTCCGCCGAGAAAGGTCCTGCAGGATGTTTGAGAAGAGAGTTGAGCAGAGACTCTGACTTTTTTAATGCTGAATTGAGGGAAACCCTGAGTTTACAGTTTGGGACACGGACAGAGGACTCTGGGTCAGTGAATTTAGTTAAAACACTTGTTCACTGGAAGGTTTACTTCAACAAACTCTGAGTTTGTCTGTCTCTGCTCTTCCTCTGATAGCTTTTAAAGTGTTTAGCACATTCATGTGCAAAGATTCAGAAACATTTAAGTCCTGGTTTGGTCAAGATCAGTCCATCATCCATGTGAGAACAGAGACAGAGCTTTGTCTTTATCTAAAAATAAAGACCGAGGGAATGAGACTCAGCTGCCTTTGAGGACTTGTTTTAAACAGGAAAAACTTACAGGGGTCCAACAAAGACTGAAGGAGGAAAATTCCTTAAAACAAGACTGTGTGAGGGGAAAAGAGGCTGGATGGACTTCTGGGAACGTTTAAAAAACAGAACTTACCAACAACTTCATGATCGATCACATCAATCATTCAATCTTTATTTATATAAAGACAAACATTATCTGAAGACTCTTTTCAAACAGAGCAGGTCTACACCGTACTCTATGTTCTATTAACAGAGACCCAACATCAAGACAGGATAAGATCCAGTCCCATCTTACAGACAGGACTCAGTCTGATCTCATCTTAATCCACCATGAGCAGAGCACTTTGCAGCATTTAGCAAGTTATAGTGGAAAGGACAAACTTCCTTCAACAGGCAGAAACCTCCAGCAGGACCAGACTCATGTTAGACACACATCTGCTGAGACCGTGCATCGAGCTGTTCTTGAGTACACAGACTGATGTCGCTCAGTCCTTACAGCAGCAACCGTCTGACCCTTAAGAGCAAGGCAAAGCTCACACAATCCAGTTCATCACGTCATATCTAGATCATCATATCATATCTAGATACACTGAAAGCTGCTGAGATTTGTTTAACCGACTGATAAAAAAAAAAGAGCGTTCAGCTCCAAAGATTCATGCAAACACTCCCCCAGAGGCCTTTTGAGGAAAATACTCAGCTCATAGCTCCACTCCAGCTGTACTTTATTCATGATAGAAAGTTTGATGTTCTGCTAGGTTGCTCAAACTTTTGTATCAGCCACTTATCCAGATGATTATTTGCACATTATTGTTTCAATAAGTACGATCCTATGGTGTAATATATATAAATCGAGCAATTAACAGATGAACATGTCACATACTTATTAAGGCTCCATACAAACCTTTCCCAACACTAGAGCTCTTTCCTAGATTTATTCATACACAGCAGGCCGTCCAGTCCTGATTCAACATTACACCTTTACCTGCTGATATACTAAAGGCTGGACATCATCATTGTATTTTTAACTTTCATGATTATTGGTGGTCAGTTATATGTGTGTTTGTGTGTATATACAGCATATGTAAGTGTTCATTCAACAACAACAACAACAACAACAACACAGATAATAATAATAGAATTTTTTTATATAATAATTATTATTATTATCATTATTATTGTTATCGTTATTGTTGTTGTTGTTATTATTGTTATTATTATCATGATTATTATCAAAATGATAAACAAATAAAATAAATAATAAAAATATGAGGTGTGATTATAATTATTATCATAATCATTATTATAATTATTATTATCAATAACACTTGTATAGCAAGTTTCTAGATACTCAAAGACGCTTTACATGTTGTGCAAAACAGATCAAGTATAGAATACTGTATATATATATATACACATACTGTATAGTATGTATATATATATATATATATATATATATATATATATATATATATATATATATATATATATATATATATATATACATACACACATACTGTATAGTATACAGGTCACGTGTTTTAGGCTATCTTGAAGAGGTAGGTTTTAAATTGAGTTTTAAATGAGAGAAGAGAGTCAGAGTTGCTGATTTTTGGAGGGAGAGAGTTCCAGAGAGTTCAGGCAGCGATCGCAAAGGCTCTGTCCCCCAAGGTGCGGTGCTTAGTCTTGGTGATAGGGGACAGGAAATACGCATCTGAAGGGGCGAGATGGGAAGTGGTGTTTGAGGAGGCCAGTCAGGTATGAGCGCAAGGTTATTGAGGGCTTTGTAGGTGATGAGCAAGATCTTGAAATGGATTCAGTGCTGTATGAAGAGCCTGTGGCGGTGTGTGGGTATGGTAGTTCTTGGAGGTCAGTAGAAGGAGGGCCATAGAGGATGCGGATGCAGTAGTCCAGTCTGGAGGTTATGAAGGCGTGGATGGTGTTTCTGCAGGGCAGCAGAGGAGCAGAGAGTGGATCTGAGTTGTGCAATGTTTCCGGGGATTGAAGAAGGATGTTATGGTTATGTTTATCTCCATTTTTTTTTTTTTTTTACAGCTTTCGTCAGGTAAAATGTGAATGCAGGGATTTTAACTTGCAGCAGAGTATGGAGAAAATATCTGAGTACTGTTTCCATCCAGGGGGCCAGTGTGGACATTGTGGAGGATTACAAATACCTGGGGGTGTACTTGGACAATAAACTGGACTGGGGCAGGAACGCCAAAGCCGTCTACAAGAAGGGCCTGAGCCGCCTCTACTTCCTGAAGAGGCTGAGGTCCTTCAACATCTGCAAGGCGATAATGAGGATGTTCTATGAGTCTGTTGCTGTGGTGTGCTGGGGCAGCAGGCTGAGGGGAGCAGATGCCAACAGACTGAACCAACTCCTCAACAAGACCAGTGATGTTGTCGGGGTGGAGCTTGACTCTCTGACAGTGGTGCCAGAGAGGAGGACTCATTCAAAGCTCCATGCCATCATGGACAACATCCACCACCCTCTCTACAACGTGCTGCTGAATCACAAGAGCACTTTCAGTGAGAGACTCATTCCCCCCTTAATGCACCACAGAAAGCCAGAGGAAGTCATTCCTGCCTGTGGCCATCAGTAGTGATGGGAAAATGAAGCTTCATGAACCAGTAGTTGTATTTTTTGACTCCTCTAGATGGCGCTCTTGGGTTAAAAATAAAGGCTCAATGAATGGCAATTCATTGTGCTTTCAACCCTTTGTTGAACAGAGAGCACCATCTAGAGGAGTCAGCAAACACAAGAAAATCGCCATGAAGCTTCATTTGCTCATCACTAGCCATCAGACTGTACAACTCCTCCCTCTGATCACTGAACAATAACATGGACTTTGTGAAATAACCATGCAATACACTGCAATATCCATTGCACTCTAACATCCTTGTATATATCACTTTCATTCCCAGTGCTTTTGTACATAGCTAACTCTAACTATTCTGCACTTCTATACATACTTTATTATTTTATTCGATTTTGTCTTAATTTGTTTTATCTAATTTAATTTAATATATTTATAAATGATCTCCTGGAAACGCTCTCTCGTTTAGTTTTTACACTGGTATGAACAATGTGACAATAAAGCTTGATTTGATTTATCTTATCTTATTTCATTTTTTATTTTATTCATATTGATATATTACTTTATTCCTTCTTCCTATTAATATTTTGATATTCTTTCATACTGTGTATAAGAGCGTTCTGTAATAACGGAATTCCCCCGGGATAAATGAAGTATTTATAATTCTGATCTGATTCTTATGGTGTCATTTGAACATACTTTAAAAACCAACCATGCAATAGCAAATTTTGAACTGGTGTTAAATTACCACATACTATTCAGGAAACACAATTCTTTGGTTATGCAAACCGATCGTTTCAGCAGCTGTCTGGTCTCAGACCATCTTGGAGGTGAAGATGCTGGATGTGAAGGTCCTGGGCTGGTGTGGTTACACGTGTGAGGCCGGTTGGATGTACAGCCAAATTCCCTGAAACGCCTTTGGTACAGAAATGAACATTCAATTCATGGGCAACAGCTCTGGTGGACATTCCTGCAGTCAGCATGCCAATTGCACGCTCCCTCAAAACTTGTGACATCTGTGGTTTCATGCTGTGTGATAAAAGTGCACATTTTAGAGTGTCCTTTTATTGGGGCCAACCTAAGGCACACCTGTGCAATAATCATGCTGTCTAATCAGCATCTTGATATGCCACACCTGTGAGGTGAGGTGGATTAACTGGGCAAAGAAGTGCTCACTGACACAGATTTAGACACATTAGTGAACAATGTTTGAGAGAAATAAGCGTTTTGTGTACGTAGAAAAAGTCTTAGATCTTTGAGTTCAGCTCATGATAAATGAGAGCAAAAATAAAAGTGTTGTGTTTATATTTTTGTTCAGTGGAGATGAAGCTGCAGTGATGCTTTTAAACACTAGATGGCAGTAGTGATACATCACTGCAGACTGTCAGTGTCTGTACTAAAGGTTACCTCACTTTTATGACTCAATACAAACCTTTACATCTTACACAAATGTTGACCTTTCTATTAAATGTCAATGAATACATTATAACTGGGATATTTTTTAAAGAAGCTGTTATATTTGTTATTGAAATACGTGAAGTTATGTGTCAGAGAGTTAGAGAAGAAAGGAGACATTCTGAGCCGAGTGCTTACTCATACTGGGTCCAGAGCGTCACAGGAAAAAGCAGAGTGAGGAGGAGGAGGAGCAGCTTTTCAAAGAGAGCAAAACCCAGCACACAAACTATCCTAGATGACAGACTGTTTACTGTGACTGATGGCATGTGGTTGGCAGTTGTCAAGGCAACTGAGCAGTCATTCACAGAGGCCCCAGAGACAAACAGGAAGTAAAATGAGAACTAAGACCAGCAACTGAAACTGAAACAGCAGCTTACACAGAACACAAGTGTGGTACAGACATCTGCTCAGTAACACTAACTATGGGCACTATAACATATTTCATATTCAGTGCATGAAACCCTTCACATTATTGTTAAGTAACATGTACAAACCTGCAAACATCAGCAACAAACCTGTTTTCTTATCTCACCTGAGCTCTGAGCCCGCTTCTCCCCAACCCGGCCCCGTCTCCTCTGTTATAAAAGTGGACTCTGATCTTTATGAGTGCTGTCAGCAATATAACTTTCCCTTTATGAGTGATAAATCAAGTGAGATACGTCAGAGTAATTAAAAAAACAGTCTTTATTCAGATTTACACATTGATATGTACTCTTCATAATGTACAGACAAGAAACAGTGGTTACGCTTCGCAGTGAAAGTTTTGCGCTGCATTGCATGTAGCTGAGCGTTTACCTTTTTGTCCAACTACATGGTAATCAATTTATGGTACGTGCTTAAAGCAAGACGGAGACACACCTGGGATTAAAGTGAACACGGTTCAATGGTTTAAAACACACGAGGCACAAACAAGACAATCATATTGTTACATCTTCCTGGCTTAACCTTTGCTTCTGGCTGCAATCATATCCCTTTAAACACAACACAGCAGAAGAGGTGTCAACATATAAGTGCACTTAAAGTTTTCCTTACTTTGCTAGACCTTTATTTCGAAACAAAGAGGTCCAACTTTTCAGATCATGTCGGATAAAAAGGGCTCTGGATCTTTCTTTATTCAACCTGATGCTGCTGATTCAAGGTCAACAAATGTTCCAACACTTGAAACATAAAACCACGCGTGTGGACATAATCTGGATCACTGTTTGTATGCTAAGCCACACTTACGGTAATTAGCTACATGACCGTTTCACCACTTCCAGCTGATTTGAGTAAAAAAAGGTTTTTTGACATTTTGATCACACACTGTTGAAGATAAAAGGCTCACACAGAAAATGACATCGTTAAAAAGGCAGATTCTTTTTTTTTTTTTTTTTTTTTTTTTACAGCTGTTGACAAAACTTATTGGCAGACATTGCTCTAAGTATTGCAGCCCATCGAGAACTATCATGAAGTGTGACCACTCGAGGATGGAGTCTTCTTGTCAGTATGCAAGTTTCTGCCGAGAGAGACACATTACAGACACACACCCACACGTCCTTTAGACTCAGTGAAAATCTGAAATTCTAATGATAATAATGTGCATCCAGTGTTAATGTCTCCAGTGCTTTGGTTCCTAATCATACAGGATTCCTTTGTGTGTTGTTGTTTTCCTACAGGAACCTGAACAGCTGATCTCTCTGGAGCTGTGCAACGGGCAGGCTGGGAGTGAGGACTGTAAGCTAATCATACATTTAACAAACGCAATAAAGGAGGAGCAGTTACAGGAATACTTAATACTCTGGTAAATTGTAATGTCTGACTGAACTTCAAACCATAGGCGCAGTTTTTGTTGGCACAGGGGGGTCACTGAGCACTTAGACAGCTGGTTTATATTCAAATTAAAAAGCTAGGATTTTTCATTTCTGCAAGAAAAGCAGGAATAAGGTGAAGCGTCAATCTGAATAATGACTCAACATTTGCACATTTTCCCAGAGGAGGGGAAAACCAAGCGGCAACCTCCGGTCTAGAAATATGAGTCTAAGCGGAAGTGCTAAACACAGCAGTTCATCGAGGATCCGCTTGAGGCTGGCTCCGGAAGTACCGGAAACCACAAACACACCCATTCAAAAAGCTGATCTTCACAGCAGAAATAAACATGTTTACAGCCTGGTTCAAAAAATGAGTGTAGTCTGGATCATTTCTTGATCGGCACACACTGTACAGGGGGGTGAGTTTTTTCATAACGCGGCAATTTCGAAGATATTAAGATTACGATTTTTCCATTATGAGAGGCACAGCGGACTTGACTGACAGGTGGGAACACTGCAGCTGTTGGCTAGGAGGCTCAAAGCCCACCTCTTTACGTCACAATCACTCGACTGCAGCAATATGGCTCCCGCTGACGATTGGCTTCAAAACTGATGGGTGACGTTACTGATACTACGTCCATTATTTATACAGTCTATGGGAAAAACTCAGAATTATACTCATTATGGTAAAAAAAAATTTCAATTCTGCAAAATATCTCAAATTTTATCAAATTGTGCAAAATGTTGCTTCAACATTATATACTCTTCTAAGGCGTCTTATATGTGGGGACGTTAATCAAAAGTGATATCTCAACACGATTATAATTTGTTCTTTAGACAACATTACATTTGTTGGTATCGCAAATTCTGACAACTTCGATGTGCATCAACTCAAAAAATGAATGTATCATTGGATCACTTTAAACCTGAGCTCACAGAGATTTAATCTCAAAATGCACACCAGTATTTCATTTCGTAAACAGGAATATCAGACTTTTATTGGCACCTCAACATTTTCTCAAACAGGCACTAACATGAGAGCAGCAACACAGACGGGAAGTTTCAATTGAAGAGTTAATTTGCAAAACCAGATAACTCAGTTTTCAAAATTTTTCAAAAAACTTATTTTTTCTATTACTAGCTTTAGGTATTATCACCCAACTGAAGTTGGAAGGCTATGAGTAAATCAATGTGACATTACCAGTTAGAAGCTTCGTAAAAAATGTAAATTTATTTAAAATGTATATTAAAAGTAAATTTGTTTTTTGAAAATGTTAAAAACGGAGTTATTTGTTATTGCAAATGAACTCTTCGATCATACATATTTGGGCTTTCACGTTGTGTTGATGTAAACAGGTCCTCTTATATGCTAATTGTGTCTTCTGGTGTCTTGTTTTTTGTTTTTGCAAAGGGAAGCCTCTATAACGAATTCAACATTTTATATTTCTTGTGAACCCCCACAGTAATACTTCAAACTGTGCCTATGACGACAACACAAACAAGGAATATCTTCCTCTTGTTGCTGTTTTAATCAGACTTTGCAAACTTCTGCTCTGGACCACAAAGAATCCAAACAATCATTTAAGGCGAGAGGCTTCTGTCTTTAAACTGGTGTGAACGGAGACACAACATGTGCAATGTCATCCATGCACTAAGGTCAAGAGGAGAACGGGAAGTTTTAGAGCTAAGACTGTAAGAACAAGGGTGACTTAAAAACAATAGAGTGAAGTGCCTGCTGCTAACACAGTCCTCTGGGGTGTATCTGAAGTCCACACTCCCTTCTTCTTATCGTCACAGAGAGATATTACGTTAAATGTGCAGAATTAAGAGGCCGTCTCACTCCATGATCTGAACACTGCCAGCTGTCTCAGTCCAGAAAGAGAGCTGTGTGTCACTAGCAGAGTAAAGCACAGATAGTTTGATCCAACTGCACTCTGTAAAAGGCACATATCTTCAACAAGCCCCCCCCCCTCTCAAACACACACACACTCATTAACACACACACACACACTTGGGTCTGTAAGGTGCTGAAGCAGCTTGCAGGCATACATACATACACGAGCTATGTACATTATTAACAGCAGGAGGAAGAAGAGAGGAGAAAACATGCACACATTGTTCACAGTCGGTCCGTCTGTCTGTCAGTGAGTCGGTCATTCTCTCTGTCTGTTTGTCTGTCTGTGTTGTTGGGTACATTATCCTGAGGTCTCCAGACTAACAGACAGAGACACACACGCACACGCACACGCACACACACACACACACACACACACACACACACACCTGCTTTCCACTGCAGGGCCAATCAGGGCTTTGCAATGATTGTCTATCTTTAAGTTCATCAAACAGTCTTTGATTCATTTGCATCTCCTGCCGGTGAATCTGGTTTATCGACAGATCTAGTTGCTCCTCAAAGTTCATATTCGGTGCTCTGGTATGCACACTGATGCTCTTCAGGGTTAAAAACGGTCTTTGTTCATTTCATGTGTCGTGGTAAAGAATTTAGTGCAATGATGCTAACACTTAAGCTAAGTATATTTTAGTATGAAGGTAAAATAGTTACCTTAAAATGGTGGTGAAGTCTTTAGAGAGAAACACAGCTAGTTCAGGGACCAAATCATTATCATTATTAATTATTAATTATTGTTGTTGTAATTATAGGTGAGGTGGTCCAATTTACTGCTAGTATCTGCAGTGGGAATGGTTTTGGTACACAGCAGTGAATAGTTAAGGAGCCAGTGTTTAACACGACTGCAGGCTGCAGTGGAGTCATTTAGAAATTACTTTTAATTACACTTTAGATTTAAATTAAGACAAAGTTTCAATCTTACAGCTCGGGGAAGTTCTCATCTAAAGTACTTATTTACAGGTTGTGCAATAAAAAGCAATACTAATTTCTTAAATCAAACTTTTTTCCTTCTCCTTAATAAAAGTAGGATAATCTTTATCTTTGACGAAACGTAGGCAGCTCAAGTGTTAGCACCAAGTAGCTGAAGAAAAATGGACCAGTGACACCGGGGTGATTAAAGGGTGTAGAAGGTCAAATGAAGCACAAGGGTCACCATTCATTCTCTCTTAATTTACATCGCACTGACCCTGGTCCTTAAAGACGCAGAGGAAAATTAATTTGGGGGTCAAACGATAGCGACCGTCACCAATTGAAAGTAAAAACGGGAAAATGAATTTCCCTGACTGAAGCTACGATAAAATCAAAGAGTGTCTGAAACTCCACCTCTTTAGGCTCCATGCAGCCCCTGATGAAGAAGTCAAACAGTTCCTGTCATTCCTATGTTCTGGATGCAGTGATGATACGCCATCGTCTGGGGTCAGAGGTCAGGAGGATGTGATGTCAGAGGTTTTCATTATGACACTTGCGCGCATCTCATGGGTGTGGCTGCTCGTGGCAGACATGAGAGAGTTCGGGCTGTAGGCCGGCATCCAGCCCTCTGTGTGGTAGCTGATAAGGGGGGCTGGGTCTCGAGTGCTGGTGACCCTGAAGTTTGGCTTGCTACCAGTGACGAAAGTGGCCATGCCGGGGAGGGAGTACGAGGGAACCCTGAGAACTGATGTGTTGTAGTCCCGCCTCAAGAATGCACCGACACCCTTTGAGGAACAGAAATGGAAGAGGGGGGAGAAGAAATGAAAAAGAAGAAGGTTACTGCAACATAAAGAATACAGTCACAGTCAGGGATGTGGCTTAATACTGTTCTGTGTCATTGTTATAAACACTATGGATACATATTGGCTAGAATCTGGGTTCACATTATGTGCAGCCACATCCCCAAACTCTGCACTAATGTAAGTATAGCAATAAGCTCTACATTAAATTCATCTTTTAAAACTTATTTTTAGAGAACACCTATAATATTATAAAATGTATTCATGAAAAAAACATGAGATCAGATCTAAAACATATTTACATTCATCAGAACATTGTGAACTGAAACTGTGTTTATCTCTTTGTACCTTTTGTGCAATCAGATAGAAGCAAACAACACAGTATCACAAAATCTCACAATCGTACCAATACTTTCTGACAACTCAACAAAACAAGACAAGGAAACACCACAGCTAAAAAAAACCACAGAGCCGATTAACAACTTCCTGATCAGATGTGTTTCTTTGTTATTAGCCTCACAGGCTGTGGCATGTCAATCATTTTAAATGTATGGGACCCAATTGTAATCAATACTTGCCCAAACTGCATTTCATATATTTATATACCAGTCAAAAGTTTGGACACACCTTCTCATTGAATGGTTTGTATTTATTTTAATTATTTTCAACATTGTAGATAGGGATGACCACAATTAATCAAGTATCGATTAATTGATTGTTAAGAAATTACTCGAAACACAAATTTTTGTTATCAATTTTCCGTCACGTGGAACAAACATCATGTGGTCTCATATTACACTCATCTATCAGGGAGGTGTTTTAAGTTTAAAGCATGTTTCGATGTGAATCAGCTGTTAAAGGTGTTGCGCACAGCGGAGAAGCTCAGCTGGGGGCTGGGGCTGCGGCTGCACGTCAGGTCTCCACAAGCACTTTTTTAAAGAGGATCAATACAAAACTGCTGCCAACAACGACACGGACACGAAGGTTGACAACTTTACACAGGACATTTCCCACCTTTGGATACGAAGGCAACAGACTGGGGGGAAATTCAGGTACGCTATGTTTGCAGATCAGCAACATCAGAGCCATCTGAGCTTTTCTGCAGTTGGACTGATTATGACCCGGTTGCGCTCCCGGCTGACACCTGACCGAATACACGTGATTATTTTTCTCAATAAGAACGAGTAGACAGAAAACTGGACACTGTGAGTCTGAAGTACTTTTCTGTTAGTATTCTCAGCCTTCACTTTATAAGTGATATACTTTATAAATACAATGAATGAGAAGGTGTTTCCAAACTTTTGACTGGTAGTGTATATTGTTTACAATACAATTATATATAATTTAATTTAAATTTAATAGAAAATGTCTTTGTTGTTTTTTCATACAAAGTTTCAATTTGAGGAAAGGGAACTGTAGTTAATGAAGTTTTATGGATGATGTTCTGAGTCTAATTTCAACAGAAAATATAGCTAAAAAAAAACAAGCTATTAATGAAAGAGGTGAGAAGAGTCTCCTTTAGCAACAAGTAGGAGGCAGTGTTATTGTGTGTGGTTAAGATGTGTGTGTGTGTGTGTGTGTGTGTGTGTGTGTGTGTGTGTGTGTGTGTGTGTGTGTGTGTGTGTGTGTGTGTGTGTGTGTGTGTGTTCAATGTGGGTACAATGTACTACAAACGAAAAATCACACTGTCAATGTTTGACAGCCTCAGTTCCTGACAAGCCCCTCCCTTTTCTCAGTCTCTCGCAACATTACAGGAAGAACACACACACACATACACACACACATACACACACACACGCACACACACACACAAGCGCAAAGACACACACACGCACACACACAGTTTCAGCAGTAGAGTTGAAACAGGTAAAAACCTGTTTATATGAGGATCAGAGTCGGAGCGGTTAATAATTAATACATGACTCTCCTCTGTGGTTAACAGCACACTGTGGGCCGCTCACCTCTTTGGTGTCTTCTGTGTCGCTGTCTGTGTCGCTGCCTGCAGAAACAAAGACACACAAACACGGCACATGTTAGCACATTGAGGAAATAGAAAATGTGCAATGTCATTATAAAATCAGATATTTCACAGAGGGAGAAAGTAGAGAGAGCAGGAGAAAGAGGAAGACTTCAATCAAATCTGAGGGTTAACCAGAAACATATGACTTAGATCCACTACGACACTGTTTACTGCTTTAATAGATAAAAACAAATCATATTTTGAAAAAACAAAAACCTATAAATCATAAAACATAAGTAAAAAAAATAAATAATTACATTTAAATTAAACTTGAGCCCTTCCCCTTTCTGTCGGTTGGGATTGACAAAAGGAAAATAAAAGACATAAAGATGGAATGATTGTAAACTGGTGGAGCCAACTTGGCCTGAGAGACCGGTTTGATGGAGAAAGATTCACTAGATAACTAGAAACGTGGCCAAGCAGCTTTACAGTATGCCAAACAGTCAGGCTGCAGTTTGCACCCATCAGTATTTAGAAGGAGGCCCTGAAGCAGGAAGAAAGATCCTTTCTCTGCACTGAAAATATATGCAAGTGTATCACAAGTAGACCCACATTAGCAGGCAGCATCACAAGAGTGTGTTTACAAGAGTAATCTAACACTTTAGAGCTCCTCTCTCTCTCCTGTTTCTCTCGTCTAACAGAGACAGACCTTTGACCATCCGGTGCAGGTCTGTGCCAAATTTAGAAATATTCCCTCCAGGTGTTTCTCAGATACGTGATTCACAACAAGAGGGTGGGATTATGTGCAGGAGTTAAC
Organism: Notolabrus celidotus; assembly: GCF_009762535.1. NCBI lineage: Eukaryota > Metazoa > Chordata > Actinopteri > Labriformes > Labridae > Notolabrus > Notolabrus celidotus. Next base: position 5,694,732 of record NC_048279.1, on the reverse strand, counting down.
AGGGCTGTGATAATGTTGCAGTGACTTCTATCAGGCACGTTTGGGGTAAAAGAAGGTATCACTTTTTGTGAAACAGCCCATGTATGAGTTTTAAACTAAGGCTAAAAAAAGTGACTTTTACCTTCGACCTGTAAAACCTTATCAGTTCACCCTTGACTCGAAGAGGACACACGTACCAGTAAAAGATAGTCTCTCCAAGCGTTCCTGAGAGACACAGACTAACTTCAACACTGACCATCGGATATCTATCTATCTGTTGAATCAGAGTGTGTGTGTGTTTGCACCAAGCGGCAACCTCTGGTCTCAAAATATGAAGCCCATGCATAAGTGTTATAAACTGCAGTTCATTGAGCATCCACTTGAGGCTGGCTGCAGAAGTACCAGAAACCACATACACACCCATTCAAAAAAGCAGATCTTTACAGCAGAAATAAACATGTTTACAGCCTGGTTCAAAGGAGTGTAGTCTGAATAGCTAATTTCTCTATCAACACACACTGTACAGGGGGTTAATTTTTTTTCATAGAGCTGTAATTTCGAAGATATTAAGATTGCGAGTTTTCCATTATGAGAGGCACAGCTGACTCGACTGACAGGCAAGAACACTGTAGCTGTTAGCAAATAGGCTCAAACCCCGCCTCTTTACATCACACTAAGTTAGGCTGAGTTCAGCATTTCCAATATGGCTCCCGCTGATGATTCAAAACAGCGCTTCAGAAACAGACGGGTGATGTCACGGATACTTTGTCTATTATCTATACAGTCTATGGTTGAGTTGCAGCCCGAGGCTGGCTCAGAGCTCATGACACCACCTCTGACAGCCAAATAACATTCAATTTAAAATATGACATTACATTTAAAAATATCTAAATAATATAAAATACATTAAATTGTAAAATATACAATTGTAAAATATGATATTAAATAAACATGTAATGCATTAAAACATAAAATATTTTAAAATATAAGATCAAGAATAAGGAAGTAAAATTAGTTAAAATATTTCATTAAAACTACATTTGTTAAAATAAGTTAAAAGAAAATCCTTTGTCTGGACATAATTTCCTTATTATTGTCATGTATTAATATTGTTTTATTATTATTATGGTTGTTTGTTTTTTGATTTTTTCCCCCCTTCCTTATTTGTATAAGGTTATCTTTTTGCACAAGCTTGATTTTCCTGCTTGCGTTGATCAATATATTGCTTGTAAAAAGCTGCATACAAATATCAATAAAGTAAAAATTTGATCACAAAAAAAAGAAAATCCTTTAGTATAGTAATAGTTAACAAAACATTTTTTAAAAGTCTGTTGCTAAAGAAAAAAAACTAAGGTTTAAAAATGAGATTTGCATCCATTAGAGAGTAGAGTAAGCAGTTAGGATTGATTCGTTTCAGGACAAAGGTCTTTACCATGTTCGGTGTGCAGTCATTTTTTCACCTTCACTCACTATAATTGTAGGGATTTGGTCTGAATGTAAAGTGCGTTATAAATAAAATGTGTTATTATTATTATTATTATTATTATTTCAAGATTAAATTTAGTCCCAGTAAACGTAATCCTGCATTTGCAACTACAAATTCAATGACAGCCTGAACACGTCTGGTAATGCCGAACACAGTCATCATAATCAGAAGAGGTCCACACTTAAGGCTGATGATGTAATCTGAGGTGATGTAATGACATGAATTCACATGTCATGGGGTCACCATTTAAAACAGAGTAATGTACTTAAGTGGCTATCAAAGGAATCCAGCACATGAAACATTGTGAACTGATTTAACAGCCATCACAAGCTCCATTAATTCTGACCTATAGAGTGGCTCCTTTATTACGTTAGAGGAAACCACTCTGTCCTCAGTCCCGTCCCATGTAACCTATCAACGCTGTGTGTGTGTGTGTGTGTGTGTGTGTGTGTGTTTTTTTTCCTTTGTCTCACCGCAGTACGATGACACAGGAGAGATCTGAAGTGGATACGAGTGGGAGGAGCTAACAGTCTGCTCTTCATTCTCGGTTGTCACTTCAATCGTCTGGCAGACGAACGGGAGTTGCTCGCTGGTGATCACGTGGTCGTCTACTGAACTGTGGATGGCTGTGAAGAGACAGACGGAGGGGTTAAGACGGGCAGGACCAGTGAATTTACTTTGTGCATTAAATGATAAAGTGATGAAAACACAATTAGCGAGATGTAGTGAGTGACACATCTAATCACTGTAGCAAGATAAAGGATCATTACTCCTTTTTAATTAATCACCTATTTATCAAACTATTAAAACAGAGTGATGTCAATGAATACATATTACAAATTAAGGAATCTGTTATGTATGGGAGTCCATGTTGTTAAAAACAGAGGGACATTTGGAAATAAAACCCCAAATGTTTACTCAAAATTATGAAATAAAAAGTAAAAATTCTGTGATAAAAAAATTAAAACAATGAAAAAGTATGAAAATGATGACATGAGTTGAGACTGATGAGCGTTTGGTGTTGCGATGACCTTAAATGAAAAAGGGAGAAATAGTTTGAACAGTTAAATCCAATATGTGTCACAATATTTTGAGTTGCATGAGTCCTATCGGGTTTTGTTTTTCAGATAGTACAGTGAATGGTAAATTGACTTATATATTTCTTATCAAGTCTTTCTGAACACAACTCAACACTCACATTCACACCACATTCACTCACCGATGGTAGAGGCTGCTATAGTAAGGGACCATCAGTGTTAGCTAATCTCATTCGTACACATTCACACACTGCTGAACAACAGCGGGAGCAATTTGGGGTTCAGTGTCTTGCCCAGTGACACTTCGGCATGTGACTGCAGGAGCTGGGATGAAATACCCCAACCCTCAGATTGATAGATGACCGACTCTACCCTGTGAGCCAAAGCCGCCCCTGTGCCAAAGTTATGGAAGGCAATTTCAGACAGGTTTATAATTTATAAAAAGACATTTTAAGTCACAATTATGAGATAACAATTCTAAAATATAAGATAAGAAGTTCAAATTCTGAGAAACAAGAAGAGAAAGACTTTCTAATAATTTCTACCTTTTTATCTTATAATTATGAATGAACATTCGGGATTTTTTTTAATTAAGGCCAAGTCACCCTTGTTTTTTTTAACCTAGAGGAAATGGGCTTCCATAGTTTTGACTAACTAATCCAACTCAAAATGTTATTACGCATGTTAGATTTAGCTGTTCCAACTATTTAATTTTTTTCATCTACACTACCATTAAAAAGTTTGGACACACCTTCTCATTCAAGGGTTTGTATTTATTTTAATTACTGTAAACACTGTAGATTAATACTGAAGACATCAACACTATGAAAGAAGATATATGGAATTATCTAATTATCAAAAAAGTGTTAAACAAAGCAGAATCTGTTTTCTATTTTAGATTCTGTAAAGTAGCCCCCTTTTTCCTTCATGACAGCTTTGCACACTCTAGGTATTCTCTCAGTCTGCTTCATGAAGTGGTCTCCTGGAATGGTTTCTAATGAACATGAGCCTTGTCAAGAGTTCATTTGTAGAATGACTTGCCTTCTTAATGTGTTTGAGACCATCAGTTGTGTTGTTCAGAGGTAGGGTTAGTACACAATGGATAGTCCTATTTGACTACTGTTGTAATCCAGATTATGTCAAAACCAGATTATTTCATAGTTTTGATGTCTTCAGTATTAATCTACAATGTTGAAAATAATTATAATAAATACAAACCATTGAATGAGAAGGTGTGTCCAAACTTTTGACTGGTAGTGTAAGTTTATCACCTCAGTAAACCGTAATCAGTCACCATGCATCTTATAGAACAGCAGTTTTGAACTCTATCATCTAACTGCATGATGGCTTTGATCAGCTGGTGGGGTTAAATTAGCAACAACTGGGCTTGAAGCCCACGCAGCTCTGCTGATTAGCCTAGACAAACAGTTTTAACAAATAAGGTCATTCAGTTGTTCAGTTCCCTGAAGGGTTATTCAGTGTTTCCGCTGGTTTTAATCACCCCATCCATTTTTTCTTTTGCTATTTTAGCCTTAAATTAAAAAATGTAAAGAATGATCACTGAATGAAACACAATCTAAAGAAGAGTTAGAGGTAGTTTGATCACAGACCCCTCACTAAAGACTGGAAGAGGAGAAGTACTCACTTTACCCTACAAAATCAGTTTTTGATGTCACGTCTATTTCAAGTAACAGGCCTGATTGTTTTGGAGAGGAGTTGTGCTTTGTGGAAACTAACCAATTAATCAGGCTGATTCATGACATTTTGAAATAATCCGCATCAGACAATGACTTTGCTCCAGAGGCTGATGATCAACCTGTGTTTTCTAAATGACAGCATATCAAATCTAAAACAGTGACTGGTTGGTGTTTGATATGAACTCTGTTGTGATGTTTAGAGTTTAACACAGTTAAATGTATGTTTCAGACATACATTTCAGTCGTGTTCTGAAATCTATAGCGTAACCCACCTAAGTCCTAGAAGAAAAAATCCATCTTAAACATGTTACAGACAAAGATAACACAGTTCATTAGACTGTAATGTGTATGACATGATTTTAACTCAAATATTCACCTTGTATTTTTAATCTTTTAATCACTACAGATGGCTGGACACAAATCCAGAAGTCTCTTACTGCACTATTTTACTGAGTCAAATATTGTGTCTGTGTAGTTTAATATGTCTTTATCTATTTAATAAAATGTTTATTTAATTTCAGGTATTTTGTTTCTCCATCCATCCATCCATCCATCCATCCATCCATCCATCCATCCATTTTCTTCTTCTTATCCAGGGTCAGGTCGTGGAGCTAGCAGTCCAAGCAAATTGACCCAGACATCCCTCTCCCCAGCAACACTTTCCAGCTCCTCCTGGGGAATCCCGAGGTGATCCCAGATCCCTCCACAGAGTTCTGGGTCTACCCCGGGGCCTTCTCCCAGTTGGACGTGCCCGGAACACCTCTAAAGGAGGCATCTTTATCAGATGCTAGAACCTCCTCAGCTAACTCCTTTTGACGCAAAGGAGCAGCGGATCTACTCCGAGCTCCCTCCAGATGTCTGAGCTCCTTACCCTATCTCCAAGGCTGAGCCCAGACACCCTTCAGTGGGAAATCATTTCAGCCGCTTGTATCCCAGATCTTATCCTTTTGGTCATGACCCACAGCTCATGACCATAGGTGAGGGTTGGAACTTAAACAGACTGGTAAATTGAAAGCTTTGCCTTCCGGCTCAGCTCCCTCTTCACCACAATGGTCTGGTTCAACGTCCACATAACTGCTGACGCTGCACCAGTCCGCCTGTTGATCTCACGCTCCATTTTATCCCCACTCGCGAACAATATTTCTCATTGTTAATATTAACTTATTGTTTTTTTTATCAAATGCAAAACAACAAAATACAAATGTGAAACTGGCATGAACACACATATCAGCCATCTGCAGACCGGCTCTCTAATTATCGGCATCAGCCCTTTACAAACCAACACCGCTCAACCACAAGTAAAACCTTGAAGTTGAACACTTAACTTCACGAGACCTGTCCTAAAACCTGAACATCGCTGTGATCCTTTCTACTTGAGTCAATAAGAATAACACAAAGATCAGAACTGGTGGGCACCAGCCTGTCATATCTGTTAGCCCCTATCACACATGAACTCCCGACAGTTCCTAGGAACAGTTTGTGTTTCTATCTCTACAACATGTAAAAGCCTGGTTCCACAAGATAGTAGAGAACAATACAGACAGCTGAGGCAGTTTGTAAAGAGTGTGAGGCAGAGAGCGTTCACTCAAAGTGAGAGTCATCATCAACACACCCATACAATAAAGGTGAATTTTACACACTACAACCTGCCACACTACAACCTGCTGCATTAACACATCAGCCCACCGGACTTCTTGCTGGGATTTTACTTCAGGGCTGTGAAAAGGTCTGGATAAAGTCCTGGTACAAATGTTGCTGTTTGGGTTAACACATGCAGCCCACCTGGATGAAGCTTGAACATTCCCAGGAGTGCAGTGCATGTGTGTTAGGGCTAACTCCATCATGACAATAAAGCCCTCTTTCAAACATAGACCTGTAAACCAAGAGGGACCTAAAATAGTCCAAAACTACATAAAAGAAAACGAGTAGACTACCTGAGGCACTGTCTGTTATTATTGTCTCCACCACTTCCTGTTTGATCGCTTCATGTGAGGTGTAGTCGATAGCTCCGATATCAGAGGGAGTCCTGTCTGGAGATGAAGACCCGTCCTGAGAGTGAGAAGACCGGGAGGAGAATACAAGTTTTATTAACAGACGATCAATGAAGTCAAGTTTGTGAGAAGGTCTTGTGTCTTGTGTGAACACTGTTGGACTATAGCAAGCATCAGTACGTCAAATGCTGGTTGCTTTCCTTGGGTGTGTTCTGTACATTTATCCAAAGTAATGGAGTACAGAGAGACAGAATGACATGTCAGGCATTCCTGGCTTGTAAACTTCAATAAATAAACCACAATCTAAAAAACTGAATATATATAATCATCTCTAAAGAGCTCATAAGAAATGTTGATGCATTTTTAAAGAGTTTTTACCTTTTCTGAATTCTATCACTGATTCCTGTTTTATTCATATTCTTAAATATATTGATTTAATTCTGTCTGTTGGTGGGGTCTGGAGTCGGCTTTGTGGTACTAGTGCCAGAGTTTATCAGCACAGTTGTAAACTGCTGACTGATTCCTCTCCTCTGCTCTGTAGTAGCATGCTGGACCTGCAGGCAGAGACACAGGCTGTTTTACATGCGGGGTCAGGCGTCACTGGATTTCCAGTTTCGGAAAGTGGAAGTAAACAACGGCCAAGCTGACAGATAAACTGCTTCTTCAGCATCACTTATGATTTTAAAAGTGAAGAAGTGGTTTATATGGAATTTAATAATAATTTTCACAGCACCTAAACACTGAGAGTTCCCCTATAAAAAAGAATAAAAAAGGTAGAGAACGTCAGCGCTGTGCATCCTCTGCAATAAAAACCATTGAATGAGAAGGTGTGTCCAAACTTGTGACTGGTACTGTACGTTTGTGTTTTCTTGTTCTTGTCTGCCAGCTCTGATGGTTAACTCTGTAACTCTAACAAGTGTAGGTAGTAGTTACTGTTTTGACAAACGCCATGTTTGAACAGATTGAACCAAATAGTTGAGGAAGGCTTGGTAACTCCGCCCACAACACGGCAAACGTATCCGTCATGTGGGAACACCAGCCGGAGCAGATTGTTCATGTTAGATATTTTGTTGGCGATTTGCCAGCTGAGTGCTGAGTAAGACTTCCAGAAATCCTTTGGCACAAACAAAGGCAGCAACATTTCTCTGTGGAATGAAATGTGAGATGACTAATGTTTTACCGAACAAGGAAGACGGACAACTGCATCGCCTGCATTCAGACACACTCATCTTCATCATCATCATGTAGCCGTGCTGTGACTAACGATAACAATGAGCAGGAACACCATGGGGGTTTTGTTTTAGAGCGCGATTTTAGGTGTAAACAACCAAGAGATTTTACGATGTGTCCACACAAGTCAAAACTTAAGACAGTAAATGTTTTATGTGTTAAAGAGTTTCACATGCTTACCTCTTTACTTCCTCTGGCTTTCCCTTCCTTGTCTGCCTTTTTCTTTCCTGCATGAACAAAACACAGATGTTCTGAGGACTGATTGAAAATACAGACTTTGACTTGCATGTCTATCAAGAGAGTTCTCATGAGTGGGGATGCAACAGTACTGGTAGCCCAGAGTTCAACACGTATCTCAGGTTTTAGATTTGGTTTTCAGGTTTTTAATTCTTTGGCATTTTGGGGAAAAATTAGAGAAAAGGGAAGGAGCTAAGGAGTAAAAAAAGGCTGTTTATTAATCCCAAAATATTTCTTTATTTCACTTTTGAGCAAAAAACAAAACCAACACGTTAATGTAACTAAATGATTTTGTTTTATGGGTTTATTAACATATAATTACAGTTTCAAATGTCTCTATATGCTTATTGTTTAGCTTAGGGTTTAAAAGCGCCCTCAAATATTATCATTAGGTAATAATTGCTGAAAGGACAGTGCTTCTTAGTCTATTTAAAGCTGAAACTAAACCGTATCTAGTCCTGACTTCAGACTGTGCAGTAGTCCAGATCAGGTTAGCTTTGCATTGTCAGTTAGCACAGGGGTTCAGCCGAGACCCCTATAATATAGGTGCCAAAGGTTTGAGACCCAAACTGTCCCTCCAAGTGATTAAATGCTGCTTCATACTTCATTTAGCTGAAAATGAGCCTACCTACATTTACATGTGGCTGTGTTTCCTGTGCTGCCCTAACCCTAACCTTCAACCGTCATCTGGCATCAAAGAAAGGCAAAAAACTAATTATAGCTATTATTTTGTTACAAGGTCATTTGGCAGACGCTTTTATCCAAAGCGACGTACATATGAGAACACAAGCAAAAATCTAGACAAAAGGAAACAATTTCAGTAAGAGTAACAAAGTGCTTCAAGTCCATTTGGGTGCAGGTACTGCCAAGCAGTGTAAAGGCAATGCACAAAATAAATAAGGATTTTTTATTTTTGTTATAATAATAAAATAAGGAACATCTACAATGATGTTGATTTCTTTTTTTTTTTACAATAATGAGTAAAATATAGGGATGCACCGAAATTAAAATTCTTGCCCGAAACCTAAAATCGAAAATGAGGAAACCAAGGCCGAAAAAAAGAAACACCAAAATAAATTATGCCAATTATTAGTAGGGAGTAGGCCATATATTTTCAGTTTGTGTTGCATAGGCATTTTCTTGGTCACTTATTAGCAGACACTTGAAGCTAGTTTGTGTAGCAGTTTGAAAACACTGGGTTAAAGAGCTCAAAGTTATAGACAAATGTCAAAAATGTTACAACTGTCCCCGGTCTCCCCTACCATTGCATTTATGGCTGTGACTGTGTACTAACCTCACTAAAATCAAAGATCTCATTGAACATATCAGACAACGAGGGCGCATGCCCCTCATCTGGTTCAGAGAGACCAGTCCTTTTTTCTGCGCTGTTCTCCTTCTCCTGCGCTGTGCGCTTCTCTGTCTCCAAGCAGGATCTCCGCATCCATCGCGGCCTGGATCAATTCTCATGCACGCTGCTTTATTCCCACATCCAAGTAATGATCTTTATAACGCAGATCAAGTACAGTCACGATGAAGTGCAGAGGATCTGAATAGATCTCAGTGAAACGTGTGCTGACAGACTCTAAGAGTGTACTTTTCATTGTTTTCACTCCGTGGTCTGTCTCAACCTCTTTGCTTAGAAGACACTTTAGTGCTGCAATTAAAGTAATAACGGATGCAGACATGTTGGCCCTTATCCAGAGAAGCGCGTACTGGCCGCGGTTTTTGCTTGCGTCATCACAACATTCTGTTTCGGCCGTGTTGTTTCAGTGATAAAAGGCTTTCGGCCGAAAACTGAAAATGCAATTTTGGGATGTCAAAAATTAATCGAGTATCGTTGATTGTTAAGATCACGTGGAACAAACATCATGCGGTCTCATACTTTGTTCAGCTATCAGGGAGGTGTTTAAAGTTTAAAGCATGTTTGGATGTGAATCAGCTGACTGAAGGTGTTGCTCACAGCAGAGATGCTCAGCTGGGGGCTGCAGTTCCCTTGTTGAAGTCTGAGCCTTCACTTTTATGACTGCATGTCCGCTGAGATTATAAGCCTGCTCCACACGTTGCTATTCAGCGTGTTTAACGTTTTGAACACCTCAATACGATCCGTAGATATTCAATACTGTCAGTTATATACATTGTGTCGTGAAGGAAAATTTGATTAAGGGGAAAAAACTCATTTGGCATTATTTTTAACATGGAAAACGTTTGGTTTTTTTAAAGATTAATCGAAAATTGATCGTTAACATTTCCAAAGATCGATCACGGGAAAATACTGGAAATTTACATCCCTAGTCCCAACCCACACTTTGGGAACCCCCGAGTTAGCATGATGATCTAGACAGGTTAACAGAGAGACATTGAATTGTTGTTTTTATATTTTCGCTGCATTCAGGTTGATGCTAACAGTGTTACTCAGTGCTTTTTGACTCCACCTAACATAAATCATATTTAGCACGTAGTGATTAGACATCTAATCATAGGGAGGAGTTGGTGTGGACTCAGGCTCACACACACAGAGCCAGTGCAGACAGTAATATAACTCATTGAATCTAGTTAGAGCAAAACTGAAACAAAACCCGGCAATTCACAACCGCGTGTTGAACCGTGGACGCTGTATGGAACTGTTTCATGTTGAGTTTTGAATCACGCCACACAGAGGATCAGCAGCACTCACCTTTCTTCATGCTCCTCTCTGAGGAGGAGAGCATCTTGTATACTCTGAAGGCGTTGGTTCCCTTTTTGATGCTTTTGTCCTTCACCTCCTCGATGTCTGGCAGGCTGTTCATGGCACAACGGAAATTAGCCTTCCATGTCTTTGGATCTGGGCGGTCTGTGCCTGGCTGAAATTTACCTGCACGTACACACACACACACAAAATATAAGAATTAAGAAAGCCCACATCAGAAAAATCTCCATCATTTCCATACAAAAAACAGCGCAATCATGAAATCATTGTACAGCATTCAGCTAGCATTCAGGTTAGACAATATGACAAAAACACCATGTGTAATAGATGCATATGATGCATCAGGAAACACAGTGAGAGATGAGAAATTATGAAGACAGGAGACAGTTAATTATCTTGCATTACTGATTCAAGGTCAGTGTTTTTTTTACCTCTATACAGCACATTTATCATCTTTCTTAATCATATGTAGGTTTAGTTTTGTAGACTCAATGAAACAGATCATGTCATGTGAACAAATAATATTTACGTCTATTGTCTCTCAGCTGTAATGCAGGCACCCGTCACTAGCCAGGGTTGTAGCTGCATTTGACGGTTCCTGCCTTGTTGCTTTGATGGTCCAGCCTGCTGACTGTTTGTATGTATGTTGATCTAGAAAGTGGAGATGAAGTTGTATGTAGGCTGTGTCTGTTTAAACTGACATATAACCACTCCACCAGAGCGATGAGGAACCGGCACAGACATGTGGACGTTGACCTGCAAGCAGGACTGAAGGCTGGTGGTGCTAGCTCTGCTAACTTTAGCCACACTCTGAAAGACTGACGTTATTAGCTCTGTGATTGTGTGTGTCGCTGTGTTAAATCAAATCTGAGCGTTTTCATATCTCTGGAACTCCCTCCCACCAGACATCCGTAACATCAACTCTCTTTTTATTTTCAAATCACATCTCAAAACACATCTTTTTAAACTGACATATTCAACCTAATTACACCTCTTCACTGCACTTTATCTTATCGTGTTTATTTTATTTGTATTTATTAATTACACTGGATTATGTCTTGTCGATTTTGTCAGCCTAATTCTAATATTGTTCTTTTTTAAACTCTGCCCTGTATGGTGACCTTGAGTGCTCAGAAAGGCGCCTTTGAATAAAATGGATTATTATTATTATTATTATTATTATTATTATTATTATTATTATTATTATTATTATTATTATTATTATTGTTAAATGTCTCTCATCCCTCATCGCTAGTGAGTAAAAATCTCTCATTAACCTGGACTCTTTGTATAAATGTAAATAACGTCCGGTTGACTTGCAGACAGTGAAGGAATTTTGTTATTTTTTTGACTAAAGAATGTTGCATTTAAAAATAAATGTACCTTTCAAACGTGTTTCTTTGCTTACCTTTTTATTTTATTTAATAACTTTGGGATTAAGTTACCTGACTTTTCAAACATTTTACTCTTTACGTCAGCAGGGAATGTTGATCCCTACAAGCTGTCTTCTCCACTTGCAAAGATGAGCACATTCTAACTAATATGGAGAGCTGTAGTTGGTCACTTAAGTTTAAAAGTACCACATGAACGCTGAGTTTTCATATTAACCAGCGTATAACACTATCCAGCACTCTAGTGACCGACAGGGGAGCCACAGCGCTCTCTAATGTTTTATTCTTATGATTACAAAGTTACATTTGCATCTTTGAAACATCTTTCTTACATTCAAATATCTTTGCAGTAATCTCATGGCCCTTGATAATAAACTTCACCAACATGATGCATTGTGGGATTTATAACACCGATCAGCTGCGGTCTACAGACTAAGTGCAAATAAAGCGCACCACACTTTTGATTGTTGGTGTGTGCTCATGTGCTCAGTGTCAGTGTGGAGGTTTGTTTCATTTTCTCCGAGTGTGTAAGTATGAGCAAGTTTGAGTAAAAGGGACAGCCCCACTTAAAATGAAAACACACAGAGTGGGTGGTTGTCTTTCAGTATTACCAGTGTGTATGGCCCATCTCATGAAGAGCGGAGCGTCTTTCTCCAGGTCCCAACCGTGTCGAGCAGCATGCATCCATGGGATCTGGAAGATTCTCTTCTCCTAGAGAAATGACATTTGGTCAGCGCTCGAATTATTGAAATATTATCTTATCTGTGTCTGTGTGTGTGTGTGTGTGTGTGTGAGTGTGAGTGTGTGTGTGTGTATCCCTATACACTCACTTTGTTGACCCATTTCAGCCCTGGTATTTGACAAGAGTTGATCTGTTCCTCCAGCCACGGCCGCATCCTCATTCTCTCAACTGGCATCTTGTCCTGTAAGCAAACATTCAGACATATTATCCTATTTAAATAACATATATATAACATATCAAACATACTACAGATAGCACAGATTAATGTGTGTGAATCCTGACCAGCTTAAGGGGATTTTCTAGAAAAGGCTGCATAAAGAGCACTGCTCACTCACGCTCTGCTTAACTTCACAACAAACCTGAAACTGAAAATGCTTCAGGATGTGAGCTGTCTTCATGCAGCTGCTGCAGGTTCCCTCCAAAATAAAGCCCGGAGCCTGTGGTTTCATTACATTCAGAAATAAGACATCTTCCTCTGGATTCAATGGATGCTTTCAGAGTTTTGTTTGACTTATATTTTTGCATTATTAGCTGTAAAATCTAACTTTTTCAAGTTCAAATACGATTTCCTTTGTCCTTAAAACAAAGCAAGCTGCATCAGTATCGTCTTTTAAATCACAGCTGGAAACATATTTTTATTGAAAGGCCTTGCTGTAATATTGTGTTATCCAAGATGCTACATTTATTTTTACTTTCTACTTTTATTCATCGATATTCTTTCCTTCACTCATTGATTTTATTTGTTTCACTGATTTTTAATGTTTTAATTGTTTTTAGTAGTTTCTCTTTTACTCTTTTATTCAGCTGTTCCTCTTAAATTGTCTTGCTAGCTCTATATCCCCTCCACCACGCTTTTTTTATTGTGGGTTTTTATGATGTAAAGCAATTTGATAGGTGCTTTATAAATAAACGTTATTATTATTATTATTATTATTATTATTATTATTATTATTATTAAACAAGTTGAAGGGAAGAAGAAATGAGGAACAAAACACACATTTAAAAGTGAGCTTTTTTCTTTAGACAGCTGAAGGTCAATGATGCAGTGATAATAGGAAAACCAAGATTTAAAGTATGTTTTAATAAAATTAACATTTTTAAAAACAGCGTTTAAATAAAACCTCCAGAGCCCCTCCAGTTCTCTAAATGTATCAGCAAAAGATCTACTGAATTTTAGATTTTAATTTTAATGCTCATTTTAACTTAAGGTCGTAAGCACTTCATTTTCATTCATCTCAGAAACGTTGTGAAAGTCTGACTTTTGTTATCTCAGAAAGATGCCGAAATGTTAACACATACTTTCATCACCAGCCGCATTGACTAATGTTTACTGGTTTGACCAAAACATCTCTCAGAAAACTGCAGCTTTTTCAGAACGCTGCTGCCAGAGTTTTAACACCTAAGAAGAAAACAGATCACATAACTCCTCTTTTAAAAACTCTGCACTGGCTCCCTGTCTCGCTTAGAATTCATTTAAAGTCCTTTTACTTGTTTTTGAAGCTCTTAACAGCTCCACAGTATATTTCCGACCTCCTGTAAAGATCCCGCAGAGTCTTTGAGGTCTACTGGTCAGCAGCTTCTTGTGGTCCAGAAGACCAGGCTGAAAACCAGGGGTGGCCGTGCCTTCTCAGCAGTGGCCCCCAAATTGTGGAACAAACTACCCCCGTGTTAGATTGTCCCCAACATTACTGATTTTTAAATCCCGCCTTAAAACATATTTTTACTCCTTGGCTCTTAACTCTGCATGAGAGATGTGTTCTTTGTCTGTTCTTTTATTGGATTTGTATTTTGTATTATTTATTTTAATTTTAAGTGTGTTTTCTAACTATTTTTTATGTGTTTTATGTGTTTTATTAAGATTTTTTTATTGTATTTTCTGACAGCGTTTTATGTTCTGTGTGTTTTAACTTATTTAACCTCACTGTGCAGCACTTTGCTAAACTTGATTGTTTGACAGAGTTCAAGTAACACAAGTTTTCAAAGAATCTAACCCAGTCTAAACAGATGAGTTTTGTACAGTGGTGTATAAATAAAGTTGAGCTGAGTATATGATCGGTATTATACCAGAAGTGAAACAGGACGACATGTGCTCTTCTAAACTCTTCTGTGTGAAAGGAAACAACCACTTAAGTTGATCTTTCAAACACTCTTCCTCTGTGATAAAACAGAGGCCACAGCAGAACCCATGTTGTCCTGGGTTGTAAAGATAACAGTCCTGAACAAGTTCCTAGTTTCATTCATGTTGTAAAGAAAGTGTCGTAAAGTGTCTAATCCTGTTTGTGACAGCAGCTGCCATGTAGTCCAATATTGAGCTTCCTGTCCAGTTCAACTCATTTTCAAACATATCGGAGGCATACAACAGTATGTTTATTTAAAAACAGTGAGAGCTATCTTCCCCCGCCCAACCCTGTTTGATTTCAGAGCTGCGTCTGATGTGATAAAAGTCACTGACACTCCCCACACACACACACACAAACAACAGCGAGCCAACACTCCTGACGTGAGAATGAGCTCCCTAACAGGTCAAACAAGGTGACATGGCACGGCACATCACAGCAAACACCAAATATTCTCCTCCTGAGCCACGGGGTTGAAACTTTCAGCTGTATCCGGGTTACAGCTCAGTGAACTACAGCACACAGGACTCACAGCTGGACTACAGGACTGCATCAAACACTCTGAATGACTTTGGACTTTAAAATGTAATCTAGTAAAACACTATGTTAGAGTTTGATTGGTTTTATTCATGAACAAAGTAAGGAATTTCAGGATTCACAGATAAAAAATGAAGATAACCTTCTACTAAAGAGATAATTACAACATATCCCACACAACTACACTGTTTTATTGAGATGAATCCTGTTGAATTAAAAGGAAATATTCCAGACAACATTTCAACACTGAATCAGGAAGACTATGAAGCTCTAATCTAAGCTCTCTAACATGTCAGGAATGTTATCTTTCTTATGTTGACCCTTGGTTTCAACTGCCTCTGAAAGATTTGAATCCATCATGAAAATGTAGTTTTCTGACATTTCTTTTGTTACACTGTGATTGTTGTTTAACTTTGTAGAATAACAGTGTTGTTGAAGAAAGACACCAAAATTAATCTATTTAAAAACACACACAAAAAAGGGAAGGTGAGAAGTGTTGGTCTAGTTATGGACGCACACTGCCAGACGTCATATGTGATGCACTGCTGTTTCAGGATTAACAGAGAAAAATGAAGATAACCTTCTACTGAAGAGATAACATGTCACACACAACTACACTGTTTTATTGAGATGAATCCTGTTGAATTAAAAGGAAATATTCCAGGCAACATTTCAACACTGAATCAGGAAGACTATGGAGCTCTAAACTAAGCTTTCTGACTCAACTGGATCACTATAAATAAGATCCTCATACCTCATGTTGATTCAAAATGACTCTATGCCAGGAGTGGTATCTTTCTTCTGTGGCCCCTTGATTTTAATCCATTATGACTTCTGTTTTCTGACATTTCTTTTGTAAAACCTAATTGTTTTTTACCTTTCTAGCATTACTGTGTTGATGCAGAAAGACACCAAAATGAATACACTTAAAAACACACACACAAGGAAGGAAGGTTATTACGGAATGATTAGAGCCACTGAAAGATAAATATATATATATGTATTTTATGTTTGTGTTCTGAGAAAAAAAATATGAATTCTGACTTTTTGTCTCGGAATCATAAAAGATTTATAATTGTGTTTTCAGTGGCCCTAATCTTCTTCCGTAAGTTCTGGACGCACACTGCCAGACGTCATTTTGTGGTGCACTGCTGTTTTTTCCTGATTGCACAATGAGGGACTTTTACTATCCAGTGTTTAAAAAAAACAGGATGGGTGAAGTGCACCAGTTATCAGACTGCAAGAACAACGACTTCTGCGACAAAGATAAACACTTAAATTCTCTAATAAAGTATATTTAAGAATACAGTGATGTATGACTTTGAGTAAGATGTGCAGATAATGACCTGCTCTGCTTCCTCCATTCCTTTAAAAGTCAACAAACATGTGAATACGTTTCTAAAACAGGACAACAGCAACGTGCGCTCCAGATCAAATATCACCCTTCTTACTGTCTTTTATTTACACATGCAGGCGGCTTTGAATGCAACACAGCTCACACGTCCCTTCATATGTCCTCACATCAGACAACTTATAAACAACATAAACAACATGGTTCAAACACTTCTTCCTCCTACGCTGGTCTAAGTGTTTTCTAAAGCCAGACTTCAGCCATATGTTGTCAAAGGTTCTTAAAGTTTGATCCAGCAGTGCGGCTCTTGTGGGGTGAAACTCGGTTTGTTTACTTGTTTGTTTTTTCTGCCCGCGTGCCAACCAAACACAACCGAGTCAAAAGTGAAAATAAACACCAGAGCTTGTCAACAAACGCGGATAAAAACTACAATCCTACTTTCACTTGCAGAGCTCGCAGTGGATCCGTCATGTCGTCCTGTAGGAAGTCAGATTGGTGTGTGTGTGTGCAGCAGCAGAGTTAATGCGGAAATAAGAGGTTACCTGCTCAGTGTGGCGGCCTGGAGCTTCACAGTCCTACTGTAGGAGTCAGCACGCACAGCCGGAGTTAACAACTTAATGTATTTGTAGTTTGAAGTTGAAAAGAGAAAGTGAGGCCGTCCTGTATTTGTGTTTCTGGGTCCAGACCGAAAGCAAAACAACAGCAGCCTCGGGAGAGGGGACTCGAGCTGGAAATCCCCCTCCTGTTCTCGTGCGCTCGCTTGGGTCGATCCCGCGAGGCAGTCAGGAAGTCTGTTGGCCGCGTGCGCGCTCCCCAGAAAACACAACGTCACGAAGAGGACTCACTCCGTTTATTTTACTGGTACCAAAACAGTTCACAAAGATTAGAGAGTAACAATTGCAAAAAGTTAGAAAATAACAACACAACAAGATACAACTACAATATTGACGCCGATATTATCTTTATCTTTATCTTTATCTTTATCTTTATCTTTATCTTTATCTTTATTATTATTATTATTATTATTATTATTATTTATTATAATTATTATCCGTAGTAGTAGTATCATTATTATCATTTTTGTTATTATTATTTTTAGCAGTAGTATATTTTAAATTTATATTATTGTCATTGTATTTTATGTTAATTTATTTTATTATTTGGGTATATTATTATTATTATTATTATTATTATTATTATTATTATTATTATTATAGACTGTATTCTGGTAGATTTATCTGTGTAGTGGACACATGTCAGGCTAGTTGTCAGCCCTGTAGTTAGCTGTATAACTAAAGACAATGATGATATTTCCTCAAATATAAATTGCTGTATAAATAACTGTTTAAAAGCTATCAACACCTATTGCAGATAATTTGAGTATTTACCCTTCTTTTCCCAGTACAAGACTATTTGTGCAACACTATTTCCCATGCATGATCCTTTTGTTTTGTCTTAAACATTATTTTAGATTTGAATCTTTGTGTTTTCTACTAATTTATTGTATAGACTCTCTACACAATACTTTTATCCAAGATTAGCATCTTGGATGCTTTTCCACTTGTAATCAACTCACCACAACTGAAACTAAATTATTTGTCTGCTAAAATAAAATAGTCCGATTGAGTTCAGCAACTGAGAGTATGAACTACAAAAGGGAACTTTCCTCAGTTGAAACCCCTCATAAGCATAGACGATCTTTGAGGTGGATTTCATTTTCACTTCCTCTATCCTCTCCCCTCCTCCCCCTTCCAAAACTCCTTTCTGCTCCTCTTCTTCTTCTGTCTGTGCTAGAAACGAAACTAGAAACTCAAAACAAGAGTGAGTGGAGCTCATCTGCACTTCTGTGGAAAGTTCAGCATTTCACTGTATTTGCCTGCTTTGAACTCCAGTGTGAGAGTCGTGGGGTTCAAAATCTGAACAAAGTGCACTTTGTATTGAGCACTGCTTATTTCGATTGGCTTGCCTAAATTGCATCGTTGCTGTTTCTGTTGATAATTTGAAATGACTGAAGAAATATCTTCAATTGAAACTCTTTATAGGCAACCTGCTGCTGTTTGAATAAAGATGCACGTCTCACAAGAAATGCAACAGGAGATTTTAACACTACAACCAAATGTTGAAGCTTTGTTTTTCTTCATTGTTTTGTATCGGTTTGATCTATTAAAGCTTCAAAATGCTCAACATGTGTCCATTTTTAGATGCAATAACTGTGTTGTTATGAAGTTTGTTACATTTCTGCCACTGTCTACCCCTTTACGGCCCCTTTCTGTTTACATCAAAGTGAAAACTGAATTCTGAACACCACAGGAACAGAAAATAGGAAGTTGGAATAGCAATGCCATTTACTGTGTATAAATCGAAAACATGTGAACTGTGCCCAGAGTTAATTTTGAACAGGTAAACCAGGTCAGGTCACAGCCCTGGACCACCTGGAGCATTAAGGAAGCATGCACAGAAAAGGGGCCTGATACACTGATGATACTCTTTTATACTGTGAGTGCAAAAAAAAAGACACCAAGACAAGACAGAATATGAGTGTATAGAGTTTATTCTACTCACCTTAACACACAAACAGAATCAAGAATGAGAGCTGAAGTCAAACATGACACCAGATTGTATTCTCACAAAACCTTAAATAGCCTGATCTGTACACTAAGGGTTAAACTTATTCACAGTCTTAGTTCCTGGAACAGTGACTCTTTGAAGCTGCTGATTCATAAGATGGCCCTGAGGCTACATTTGGATGATCCTCTGGCTCCCCCTGGGGGCTGAATGTTTTAATGTTAACACTAACTTCCCAACCAATCCTGATAAAATGTTAAACATTCACGTGAAACATTTTTTGACATTGTTCCAAAGAAAAGTACAAAATGTGCTCAATAATAGCCACATTGCCTCTAGCAATGATGGTCTGCTCACAGAAATGATAAAAGAAAATCACAACAGAAGAAAAATGTGATAAAGACTGTCTTGTTCTGTGAATTAATCTACCTATTTTACAAAAACACTTCTTTAAAAACATCTTTGAAATGTCTTCCTTTACAAACAGAATGTAACAAAGATTTTAAGGTGTGTTTAAAAGGTGGTCTATTTATATATTATATATATATTTATTTATAACTAAGTAACTACAAGCGCACTTTATCACATTTTAGTCTCTTAAAGGGCATCAGACGTCACTTTAATACACTTAATCCACTGGAGGGGCATCAAGAGGGAACTTTTTATTACATTGTATCCAACAGAAGAGTATCCAGAGGTCACTTTTTTACATTTTAGCCACTGGAAGAGCAGCTACAAGAACAATTCTATATGTTTTCCACCAAAAGGGCACCAGACTAGGCATTACGTAATGTTTTATCTACTACAGGGAATCCAAGAGCGCACTTCAGCTGGATTATTTTCCAACATGAGGACACCAGAGGGGGCGATGCCCATCCTGCTGCTGGTTAGAATACACCCTCACACTTGTTTGACCTCTATATAATCACATTGGGACAGGCCTGGCCCTGCATGCTGCTGCTGATTCAGGATTAAACACATGCAGACATGTGAGCAGGACACCATCACAGTTCAGACTCTAGTGAGGAGGCAAGGCATCGATAAGAAATGGGGTCACTGTTTCTCTGCAATGGGAAAAACAAGCTGAAATGGGTTGTTCTATGTTGAATTTTGATTTAACAGCATTGTGCAATTGAAAACAAATGCAGTAGTTCAAAGTTCCTGTACTGATGAGAAGTCTGTATTAAATTACAGCTACAAGGAAGATGTCTGATTAATCAGGGCTTACATTGGAATAATTTCTCTTACACTAAGATATAAAATGACCTTCCTGTCATCACAGAGGTGCCAAACAACCATACTAGTAATAAACACTAATTATTAATTTATGGTATTAAAAACTGTAAGACTGCTGATATTGATTTTCATGGATGTTTTAATGGGGTTGGAACGTGAGCTGTTGTGGTGTGAAAGTCTGATTGTGACCTTCCACTGCCAAACAGCACCTGTCACTGCAGATGATTTAAACAGTTGGAAGACAAGTGGCATACCACTGAGGAGATCACGTGATTGGTTCATGTTACTGGCCCCCGAGCAGCATGCCATTGGCTACAACACATGATAACAAACTAACAGCACATGCTGAGGCATTCCATGGGCCAGTTAACGGCCTCACCGCCACCCCAAATCAAACTCATGCTTTCTGCTGTCTATGAAGAGCTTGTGGCTGTTAGTCATAGGCTGTTATCAAAACCACATTCTATACTAGTAGTAGTACGGATTGGGCCGATATTCAGTATGTAGTATGTGAACAAGAGCAAAATCTGCAGTATGCAAAAAAGACCCGGATGTTGTACTGATTCAGGAGAATGTCTCAGTATGCATCAGACCAGTCTCCCTCGCGTAGTTTCCCACAATGCACAGCACTAATGTTCTGTTTCTTCTTTTTTCCGTATATGACGGGGCACTCAGTTTTTAGGTGCTGTGATAATTATCAAATTCCATATAAACCACTTCTTAACTTTTTTAATCATAAGTGATGTTAAAGAAGCAGTTTCTCTATCAGCTTGGTCTTTGTTTACTTCTGCTTCTTGAAACCAGAAATCCAGCAATGCCTGACCCAGCATCCTGCAGACCAGATCCAACAGAACAGTCTTACTATACTAACTACAAACGCAGTAATCACTACATACTCGAAACCGCTGCTGTATACATAGTTATACAATATTTTTTCTAAGTTAAATTCATCATAGTGAAGACTTGAGTAATTCATAACCCTTAAAATGTAATAGCCATCCACCTGTACGTGATTAAGAATTTTACCGATATGAGTCAAGTTTTACAGGTTTTTTTTTAAACACTAAAATTAAAAGTATTATACAATTATCAAAACCTTACATTCAAGAAGAAAAACATCGGCCCAGACTCACACCACTAGAAGCTGATGAGCTGATTGGTTAAACACAGCCATCAGGTGCGCAAACACATGATTGCTTAATTGTAGACACACCAATCAGGTTTAAGCACTATAACAATGCATAGGTGAGTTCACATGTTTTCAACTGGATACATTATTTGATGTTGGTCTGATATTTGCTGAGCTTACAGTGTTATGCACACGTCTGTAGCAGCATGGAAACTGGGACATGTTTTGTTGTGATTCTCCATGTTGACTGATTTGGGTATAGAGAGAAATAAATGATATTTTCATCAGTCTGCAGCGTTGGTCTTGTGTTGTATTTGGTGAATTTATTGTATATTTGCACTTTCTCTGTGTACTTCACTCACGGAACTCTCATCACTGAGAAGTAGAATTGCTAAGTGTTTTATGTTAGCAGCAGCAGTGTGGAACTGGTTCAAACAGAATTCAGTCATATTAAATGTGTGTGTTTCATATGGTAACAAAATATGGTTTTGATAAATAAGTTTTTACGAGTGTTTCATTTTGCAAAGGATCTGAGGTGTTCTGCTACTTGTGTGTGTGGTTGTGTGAATTGTGTGTAGTGTTTTGACAAATGGGCCCTGTTTTCAAAATCTTGTTTAAGCAACTGAAAAAAACTGTAAAAAAAATGCTGGGATTAAAATAAAAAATCTGGCAAATAATGAATATTCTTTATTATACTTGTAAAAAAAAAACCTTTACATTAAGTGAACTTTAAAACCTAAAAACATCAGTATTTTAACTCTGAATGTTGCTCTTCATTTCATAGACGTGTCAAGAACATAAATGATTATAGTCTATGGTTAGAACACATTTATCAGCTGAGAAAGCTGCTTCAGACAATGAGGTCACCTTCTGTTCATTTACAACATCTTCTCTGGTAGATTATTCTCAAATTCTTCCACTAGCATTAGCTGACGAAGGACTTCAAAATGGTCATTCACTTTGCTAGCAGCACATTACAAGTCATAGAGAACCCTTGTTCTTGTGCAGACTCACTGAAAGTTTGACCACTTGATTTCCTTTGGTTTCTACATTTCTGCTTGTAGGCCTATGAGGTCACAAGCTCAAAGGGTTGCTATATTGCTTCTTTGAGTGAGTTATAACTCAAGCCGTCTTCCAAGGAAATAGAGGACATGTGCTTTACCTACTAACTTATATTTAAGTAGCATAGGCCACATGTACTTGTGCCACTGCCAGGGGAACTGACACACTGGGATCCTGTCTTCCCCTCTCTCTCCTCTGTCTGCCTGTCTCTTACTTTAACTCTTCCTGTCCCATTAAAGTTACTAACCATAGACCTTTCTGGAGTCTGTGAGCTCCCTTGTCTTGTAGGTTCCTCTGGGTCGTTGCTGACGTCCTGCTGCTGTGGACATGCCAGACTCCAGCTGCTTCACTTGTTAATATCAGTCTCCCCACTATCATCGCTGTTATAATGTTAAATTGAATGAATGAATAATTGAATTCTAATTGTGTCAGCTGTTGTAAGGCAGTCCTTTCTCATCACCCACAGTTTGACTTGTCTCCAAAAGAAGTACCCGGGTCTCAATTATTTTATCAATGATGACTGTGTTGTGTTCAGGTGTCCAAGTGAGACATCACAAGAGTGACAAGAAGCAATCTTTGATTTAACCATTTACACATAAAAGTTGATGTGAGCTCAGAACAGGACAGAACAAAGACAATATTACACTTTCTGCATGACAGAGTACATTTTCTCCGCTTCCCGGTGCCCTCATGACTGAAATAAAAAACAGCAGAAGAGCCTGTTTGAACATTGTTGGAGTAATAAAACATTATGAAATGACCTCACTGGTGACCTTTTAGTGGAAAACACATGAAAGCTTGTCACAGGCTTGTCACAGGCTGTGAACAAAGTGTTCTCTTGATGCTTTTCCAATAAATAAAATGTAATCATTATCCTCCTCAGGTTCCCCTCCAGCGGTTCAAATGTAAAAAAAACAAACAAAAAAACCCCAAAACCCTCATCCTTTCAATGTATAAAATGTGATGATGTGTGTTATTTGAAGTTTGACCAGATTTTATGTGTTTGCTTATTAAAGGCACATTTTGTAGGAGTGTGTGTTCTCCTCTCACAAATTTACATTTTCACCTCAAATTGACGTGTAAATGTTCAACAAAATGCAGAGAAGTAAGTGTTAGATACTCAAACCTTCCTGAAGTCCAAACCCCAGACTCTTCTCTGATTATCTGGGCCTCAGTATGCTGAAATGAACCCTAAACTGTGTTTATCAGAGGGTTGAAAAACTTCTCCAGTTCTGTAACCTCTTGGCGACCTTACAGGTTTTCAGTCCAACATTTTTACTAGCTCTCCCTTTTGCCACCGCTTCTATACTACTACCTTATGATCACAGAACACCAAGGAGAGAGAAAACTGAAGAGCTCACACAGTGGTCTTCAAAATGCTGTAAGATCAGATCTTTTAGTCCTCAATGCTCCTCAAACAGACTGAGTACGTCCCTGCTCTTCATCATGCTCACTCAGTCTGATAAAGACAAACCTCTAACTTGAATGGATGTGAGATCAGCTGCCGTGACTGATGGTCATTGCTCCTCTCCTCCAGGTGGAGGCGCTGCAGGACAAACAAAGACAGCTGCTCTGTACAGGTGTGTATGGAAACAAGAAGCAGCAGAAGCAGTGCTGAAGCTGTTGTAACATGTAGAAACATTGATGTTGAGCCTGTGTGTGTTTGTTTGTCAGTGTGCAGAGTGTAAAAAGACCGGGTCCCGCTGTATTACTCAGGCTGCACTACAGCGTCTATTCTCAGGCGCGATCCCACTACTGAGCGGCACGAGGGCTTTGACCTGCTCCGTCTCCGACCTGGGCCGGTGCACCCCTCCTTAGACGACCTGGTGGTCCCGGGCTCCCCCAGGAGCACCATATCGATACCGAACTTAGTGCGGACACCCGATCGACACAGTCCGCTGCAGCTCAGAGCTCCAGAGCTCAAACGATCCTCCAGCCTCAGCCTCCCGGTAGCTTGGATTACAGGCGCGCGCCACCGCACCCGGCGAGAGATTCTCTCATTCATAGAGGGTTTGTGGTTTAACGCACGTGACGTCATCAGAGAGGACGCTCAGACTAGAAGCTTTATTGTTGTTTGATGTTTATATCTTGTTTTGGATAGATCCTAATGTTAAAGTTACACTTTGCTTCACATCTTAAGGCTCTCTGTTACTTAGATAATAAAAGTGGGACCACTGCAGATAAAGTTATTTGGGTATTTCTGGCATGATGTTTGTTTATTTTCTTATTTATTTATTATCATCTCTGAAAAAATGAGCTGGAAAAACATGAACATGTTTACAGTGTAGAGCGGCTAATAAAGAAGATTAAAAAAAAATCAGTCTCTGTCTAAGTATACAATCACAATTTACACTTCACATGTATGAATGGGTTCCTTTTTTTATTCTGCAAATCATTGATTAAAGTACCAATAATTTCAATTCTAATAATTAATTTATTACTAGTAAAACAAAACAAAACAAAACAAAACATATTGGTAGAAAATTAAATACATGTTCAGTGCATGTTCCATCTGTAAGCAGATATAATGAATCAGCAGTGTGGGCTTAGAGAACTACTGCTACTGCTACTCACCACTGCAATTTATCATACTATTTTAGCCTGTACATATTAGTCATGCCTATTTGTTGTTCATTTGTATTTATAGCTGATGTTAGTGTTATTATTTTTATTTTTTTTTTATTATTTTTTTTAAGTCAAATTCCTTGTGTGTTCAAGCATACCTGGCCAATAAAGCTGATTCTGATTCTGATTCTGAACATCTGTCAGGTGGAGTGAAGGCTGTCTCTCAGGCTGTGACAGAGGTGGACATACTCTCTGTCACTGACTCTGACTTCTCCCAGCACATGTTACATTTTACTTTGTTCACAGAGACAATTAAAATCACAGACTTTGTCTCTGATCTTGGAGATCTCTGTCAGTTTCATACCTGCTGCAGTGTAGCAGGAAGTCTCTGTCTCCACCTGTCTGTGTGGACAGAGTGGACATAGTCTGTCCTCTCGGGCAGCCAGGTGTGTCTGTGTCTCCCTGTCTCTATGACCAGGCTGTGCTGGCTGAGTCTGTACCTGGTTAAGGTCTTCTCTCATCACTGCTCACTGCTCACCGTGGAGCTCACTCGGGTTTACAGGAGACATGCTGTCCCCATAGGCTGTCCCTGATTCGAGCTTCTGTTCTGTAGAGGGCGCTAATACTCTGAAGAAGTCATCATTTCTGGAAGAAGAAGAAGCGCATGCGTAAAATCTGATTTCTCCCGGTCCACATTTAGCCTACATGATATTGTAGCTATGCTTAGACAGAAACCCCTCGTTCTGTATTATCAACGTATCCATTAAATGAATAAAGGGACTGACTACCTTTAAGCGCGCGGGGTTACGTGTGTCCGCGCGCCTCCTGGGGGGACCGTGGGCCTTTAAGTTAACAGTACCAACAAGTAATCACGCAAGAAAGCCGCAATGCTAAGAATTGATTCGGTCTACATAGACCAATAATCACTAGGTTAGTATGACCAAACAATTTATAAGTGAAGAATTGTGTAGATATTTCATCATAAGTAATGTTGTTTGACTATGTACTGTAACATCTGGGACTTCAGCTCTTTAAAAAGTATTGTGGGTGGCCCTGAAAAGGACCTTTGTGGTTGCTGGTTCACAGCGGCTTTACTTGGAGCTGGTGTACTTGGTCACAGCCTTGGTGCCCTCAGACACGGCGTGCTTGGCCAGCTCACCGGGCAGCAGCAGGCGGACGGCGGTCTGAATCTCCCTGGAGGTGATGGTGGAGCGCTTGTTGTAGTGAGCCAGACGGGAGGCCTCACCGGCGATGCGCTCAAAGATATCACTCACAAACGAGTTCATGATGCCCATAGCCTTGGAGGAGATCCCGGTGTCGGGGTGGACTTGCTTCAGGACCTTGTACACGTAGATGGCGTAGCTCTCTTTCCTGGTCCTCCTCCTCTTCTTGCCGGTCTTGGTGGCCTTCGACACGGCTTTCTTAGAGCCCTTCTTGGGTGCTTTCACTGTCTCAGGCATCTTGTTCTAGTCAGACTGATCTTAGATAGGTGGAGGTTAGGTTAGGTGATTTCTTGAGCCTGGTGGGACAGCTCAGGGTGTTGTAACCCTTTTCTGTCCATGGTTATCTGTGTGGCGGGAGGAGGAGGGAGGCAAAGGACTCAAGAGGTTACAGGATACTGTGGACCAAGGCACCAAACCAAACCTTAGATAGGTGGAGGTTCAGGAGATTGTATTTATATCGACTCTATTCAGATCAAACTGCTCTGACCCTCGAAGAGGATTGGCTGAGATTCAGAGCTCAATTGAGTCAACGCAAGAGAAGTCTCTGAGTCACGTGACGATCCCCGACCAATAGTTGCTTTTTTGAAGAAGAAGAAGAAGAAGAAGAAGAAGAAGAAGAAGAAGAAGAAGAAGAAGAAGAAGAAGAAGAAGAAGAAACCTTTATTGAAGGCGTTGGATAAAAGAACTTATATTATAGGAAACTTGCATAGTCATAATTAAACATATTATAATGCATTTAAAGAAAAGAAAAGACAACTTTATCAGACATGACAGTATAATTATTGATGAAATAATATGATATAAGATAGAAAAATATAACAAATCAAATCAGTGAAATAAGATTTATTCTTTAAATAAATCTAAAGTGTGTGTGTTTGTTTTTGTTGTTATGACATTTTAAAGAGTCTTTGAAGTTTTTACATTCAGTGACAAACATTGAAAAGTGTGGGTAAGATTTATTAAATTTGGATTCATGAAAATGAAATGTACCGAGCAGTATTAAAAGATGTATCAATCTTAATTTAACTTCCATATAAGATTATGGTTTTAGGGTTTTATTTAATTGAACTGTGAAATTCATCAAATTGGCCAAAACATTATCGACGTCTCTCCAGAATAATTGAGGAAATTGTTGTCATTGTCATTCCATGATGTTAAAAAACCCAACAAGAAATCAAAAATAAAAGGTCCCTCATGAATTTATTTTGAGCAATGGTTTTGTCAATGGTTCTCCTACGTTCTGGACTTTCATTCAACATATTCAGACTTCATCATATATACAAATATATTATAAGTTTTACATAACATGTTCTGTATTCATCAGAATAAACACATTTGTTATCTTCAATGTGGTCACATGTGTATCATCAATGTCAATAAAATACTCTTATTTTTAAATCTTTAACAACAAACACTGTTGTGTCAATTTATCTGACTTACATGTTTGTATTCCTGGACCGGAATGAAAATAATTAGCTGCACTTTGTGTCAGCAGTTGTAGACAATCATCATTATACTAACTAATAGTAAACAATACGCTGTAAGATATTATAAGAGCATCTCACTGCTGCAAACTTCTACTGGGTCCAAATACCCAAATGAAAGCAAGCCGGGCCAGGATTCAGAAAATAGTTAGGACACCAATGCCTGGCTTGAAGGATGGACATACTGAGGCTCTGAATTGTAAAGTAAAAGCAGATATGTGAGTCACTCCAGGCTTTTCAGGATGTTCACAACCAGTGGCATACTCAGGCTGCTTGAGGGGCAGAGGCAAAAATATAAAAACGGCTCCTGCTTTCAAACCACTGAAATTTACAGTTTAGGATTAAGTCAGACATACTGAGGTGTTGGGGTCCTGACACTTAATTCCCTATGCTGAATATTTTTGTGACCATTGGTGATGGAAATTCAAGTACATCATATCATAATTCAACATACATAATCAACAACAAAAAAGAATTCTAGTGCCCAAAATTTGATATTTTATTTTCAAGAGTTCATTTGAAAACTGAGTTAAATCTAAATCAAATAGTAAAATGAACTGCTTAAAGACTTAGAAGACAGAAGAAACTCAAAAACCAAGCATGACAACCAAACATGTGACATAAGGGTAAGTTACCAACAGGACACTTTTATGGAAGTTTTTTTTAACATGTAATTCACTTAAAGGGCATCCTGAGTCTTTTAATGTCATTGCTTTCTGTCCATTGGAGAGGCAGCCAGACGATACTTCTCTACATTTCATCCACTCCTTTAGGATTGCACATTTCTACATTTAATTCAGAAGACGGACCTCCAAAGGGGATACTACTCATTGAGTGCTTCGAGGTGACCCTTTCCTTATAAGGTGAACCCACTACAAGACATCCAGAGGCTCTTTTTCCACATTACCAATACTGGAAGTAACTCTATAAGACACTAAGGCATCCAGAGGATAGCTTTTTTTTTTTTTACATGAAGTCCATTAGAAGAGAAACCTGAGGGAAATAATTAAGTTAAAGCTAGTTTGTTTGAAAGTCCATGACAGTCCCCAGAGCAACGATGTTCATAAGCAAAGCGCCCACAAAATCCATGATGAATCCACGTAGTCAAGATAATAAGGAAAATACACAATCCACAACAGGTGGGTTAAAACATGTCCACTAAAGACAGATTAAAACCACTCTAAAAGCAGACGGGACTACTGCTGCTGCTTGTCGCCGCAACGAGGCAACGCCATGACCTGGGCAAGATTTCAAATGCTGCCCCTTGTATTATAACCAACTCCACCAACAATCACATCAAATATACACTGAAAGAAACTGACAAACATTTAAAAAAAAAAAAAAATAATAATAATAATAATAATAATAATAATGACCTCTCAAAGAACATTAATGAAATGGTAACAACATTGATATTCATCAGGAAAAAAATATACATTTTCTAAATGCATAATGTAATAGTAGTAGAATGTATTCAGTCATTGTACAACAATCATTTTCACAATACACACTCTTTCAACAAAGCAACATTCATGTATTAAAACCCTTAAAGACTAGACCATTTTGGGGCGCCAGACTCTCCTGTACTTATTTTGATTTTCTAACCTATTGAAGCAGTCAGCATCAAGTGCCATACATCATTTTATTCAGGAGAACCTTATCTTTCACTGTGCTGCATTTAAAGTGGCAGTTTTATATATATTTTTTTAAAGTTTTAAAAAACGTCTGGAAATGTAGGTCATTTTTTACTATGAACGTAGACAAAACATCAGGAGGTTTTGTTTTGTTAAAAAGTTGTAGTTAGGAGTTTCAGACTTCCAAATGAACCTTTGTCACTATGAAACCTTTACTAAGCAAGTTACAGCCATTTATTATAGTATTGTCTTAGGTGTTTTCTGTAGTGGAAAAAGCAGGTGTGTTCCTTCATATCATTTACTGACCCTGTAGATGTGCGTAAAGAAGGTCTGAGTAAGCAGATGTTATATCATAAATTAGGACACTGAAGCAAAAGTGACTTTTCAGATAAATACATTCTGATCCTGAACACATGCAAACATGGTAAATACAGGAAACTGTGTTCATGAATAAATGAAGAAATAAAATGAGCAAATAACCAGCTTTACATGTTTAGAATACAGGTGAGGGCACTTTTTATGTTTGATACAATATAAGGGCATCTAACCTCCCCACCCATCACATGGCTCATAAATAACCAGATACAAGTACACTCTGTTAGATAGGAAGACTATCCTTAAACATATCAAGCCCTGCTTTCCCTGAGTGGATAGACGGTCTGTGCTCATCTTGCAGCTGTTTCACAGATCTGCTAGGAACACTTCCAGGAGAACTCTTACTATGAACCTGATGAAGCAGTGACAAACAGACAACCATTACTTCTGCGTTTTACAACTTATATGTTAATGAACATTTTTCAGATCATGTATTCCAAAAAGCTAAATGAAGCATTAAGGTCACCTTCAGAGTAAACAATTCCATTTGGAGTTATGAAAGCTGAAATGAAAAGCCAAGAGACTTCATGGTTTATCATGCAGTTAACAACAATCCAACGGTTTCTCATATACACATTCTGTGAAGTTCTGCTCTTTAAGGTGTATGGTGAGTGGCTCTTAAAAGAGCCTTTGTGTTTGTTTGCAGTTCTCGGTAAGTGTTTACTTCTTGGCGGCCTTCTCGGTCTTCTTGGGCAGCAGGACAGCCTGGATGTTGGGCAGCACGCCGCCCTGAGCGATGGTCACTCCGCCCAGCAGCTTGTTGAGCTCCTCGTCGTTGCGTACAGCCAGCTGCAGGTGACGGGGGATGATACGAGTCTTCTTGTTGTCACGGGCAGCGTTTCCAGCCAACTCCAGGATCTCAGCGGTCAGGTACTCCAGCACAGCTGCCAGGTACACGGGGGCACCGGCACCAACACGCTGGGCATAGTTCCCTTTACGCAGCAGTCTGTGGACACGACCGACTGGGAACTGGAGCCCGGCACGGGATGAGCGGGTCTTTGCCTTTGCTCTGGCCTTTCCGCCGGTTTTGCCTCTTCCACTCATCGTTAGATTGTTTTCTGAAGTCTGAACTCAGAGAAATAATGTCCTCCACAGACCAAACCCAGTTTATATACCCGCGGAGCGCGCGCGTTTTCCAGGCTCACCAACCAGAAAAGTGGCTTCCAGCAGAGCAGCAGAGGGCGGCCCGCGCTCAGCCCCGCTTCAAACTCTGGAGGCATTTCTCTCCAATAAGCAGCGGAGCTTGAGGCGGGGGCTCGCTCCCCCCTCTGCGGAGGGGCTGGGCTCCAGGAGCGGCCTCTCACCAATCAGGAGCCGGAGGTCTGAAGCAGCGTCACCGTGTCACAGCTGCTCCTCCGCTTTAAGAGCAGCGCGCCTCCTCTCTCTTCAACATTATTCTCCCGCTCACAGTAAGCAGAGACAATGGCAAGAACCAAGCAGACCGCTCGTAAGTCCACCGGAGGCAAAGCCCCCAGGAAGCAGCTGGCCACCAAGGCAGCCCGTAAGAGCGCACCGGCTACCGGAGGCGTGAAGAAGCCTCATCGTTACAGGCCCGGTACCGTGGCCCTGAGAGAGATCCGTCGTTACCAGAAGTCCACCGAGCTGCTCATCCGCAAGCTGCCCTTCCAGCGCCTGGTCCGTGAGATCGCTCAGGACTTCAAGACCGACCTGCGCTTCCAGAGCTCCGCCGTCATGGCTCTGCAGGAGGCCAGCGAGGCTTACCTCGTGGGTCTCTTCGAGGACACCAACCTGTGCGCCATCCACGCCAAGAGGGTCACCATCATGCCTAAAGACATCCAGCTGGCCCGACGCATCCGTGGAGAGAGAGCATAAACTGTCTTCTACTGCTGCTCTAACCACCACAACGGCTCTTTTAAGAGCCACCTCACTATACCTACAGAGATCATTTCCACATTGTGTTCTATCACATTTACAGTCGATTCAGCACACATTTGGTTTACCCAAATTGATGAAACTGTAACCACCGAGCTTGATCACTGGCCCCTCCTTTAGGTAAGTCATTAGAGCTGTCGTTCAATTAGTGCTGGGCGATACCACACTCTTATGATTCGATTCGATACTGAATACTTTATTGGCAATTCCATACCAGTGCCGATACTGTTAGTGATTAAAAATAAATAAAATGCAACGCTTGAAAGACAACTCGCATGACAAATACTGTTCATTAAACAGCTTGAATATGGAAATCCTGGGGGGCATTCTTTGTAAACGATGAAACAAATTAAGAAAAACACGTAATTAACATCTTTTACTTAAATTATCTGAGTGCAAACTTATAACCAAAAGCCAATATGGTGCAAAACTTGGAGTAAGTTACCCTAAAAGAATCAGAAGTGACACATGTGCTTTCATTTAGCATTTATTAATTAGTATCGATATTTTATTAGAGTCCATTGTTCCTCAAATGAGTAATGTGCAGGGACGATATATCAATACAACAGAAAAGATACCCCCACCACTAGTGTCTTTTAAAGAATCACATCACGATCAGTATGCAGTCACACTTTGTTCTCTTCACTCAGATGATAACATGACAGAGCTTGAGCACTCATGGTTTTATTGATCAGCACAGAGATGCAAAGCTTCCTGGTTGTAACTGTTCACATCTAACCTTCCTGTGATGTGTATGTTCACACAATTCATTGGTTCATTCCGTGCAGGAGACAGAAAGCAGGTGAGCTACATGTGGAGCTCCCAGCGCGTAACCGTCGCTGTCCGAGGTGCTGAAGTGAAAGCTGACAGAGCTTGTTGTGTCACTTTGTTTAATGCTCACACTGAACCTGTTTATAAAGTAAGCATTTGTGAAGGTGAGATTGACACACTGTCAAGTCAAACTGTAAAAATAGAATAAATAACAGTAGAAAAATGAGCTAACCATAATTAACTAGGCTTTAATATATACAAATATTTATATAATTATATTACATATTTATAATATTAGAAATAAAATCTACTCTATCCTAGATGAGTTTACAAAAATAAGTATCTATTTAGTATGACTAAAACGTATGCTGCTATGCAGAACAAATAAATAAATAAATGAACAGATCAATGGATCAATAAACAAAATATGTTACAATAATGACTAGATAAATATACTAAATCATGATTAGATTGTTTAAAATGTAATATAAAAATCTGTAAATACGAGTAATCAGCTGTGAACAGCGTCTACCCGGAAGGGCATGAGGTGTCTCATCAGGCGCACCTGGTGCAGATCGTCAGAGCGCGCACTGGAGAGCAGTGGGCAGAAGCACTGCACTTTAAAACAGACTGCTGGATGGAGTAGATCGGTGGTGCAGAGGACAATCTAAAAGAAACCGAAGAGGCAGCCGGTAGGAGCTGGTTTATGAACTGTGTGTTTGTCAGCTGATGATCGCTGCTGCTGCGGTGCCGGCTCGGACACGCGCTTCATCTGCGCGCTACTGAAATGTTTGTTTAGAATATCTGGTGTTTAGTTAAAGTTCGTATTAAAAGAGTATAAATACTGGGACTGTTTAAAATGCACATGATACATGATTAATTATTACTAGGGCTGTTTAAAATACACATGATACGTGATTAAGTAATAAATAACTGACCTATTTCATATGAGATGATAAAATATATTTATTTCAATAAATTTGTTTTGGCAGGTCCCCTGAAAGTTGAATTGATGTATTAATTATATTAATTGTGATAAAAAGCAATGATAGGCAGTTGTTTGAGTTACATTGAATCGGATGCTGCTTTGTGGTTTCTTGCTCTGTGCTTATGTTGCATTTGCATGTGATGCAGGTATTTGTTTTGTCTTTTTTATTCTTTTATTTAAAGGTTTTTCACCTAATTATTGGGAACTGTGTCTGAAAAACTCTGGGATGAAAGGAATCAAATAAAAGGAGGAAAATAAGATACACGTTGACTAATTTGAGTGGAGTCCAGTCACTTTTGGTCTGATTGTCTGTCTGTCCTTTCAAGTTGGGACGCTG
This sequence comes from Notolabrus celidotus, assembly GCF_009762535.1. Classification (NCBI taxonomy): domain Eukaryota; kingdom Metazoa; phylum Chordata; class Actinopteri; order Labriformes; family Labridae; genus Notolabrus; species Notolabrus celidotus. Next base: position 5,660,989 of record NC_048279.1, on the reverse strand, counting down.
CACGAAAATTAAAGAACTTGACACACACAATAACTTATAAAAACAGTAGCTGATGAAACGAGCACATCATAAACACCTGCTGCTGTGGACTCACAATGTTCACATATATAAGTCTGTGATCATCAAAACATGTCGTGTATTTGTTACAGAGACAGTTATCTCATTATAAAACAGGTTCTTTGACTTTTCACTTCACCTGCTGTCACCAGCCCTCAACAGAGAACCAGTGGTACCTGTACAATCAGCCCCTCCGCTACAGGTGTGAAGATGTGTGAAGAGGAGGACACAAACAACAGATGGAGATAAAAACAAGACGTAGAACTATTCATTATTCTGTAGAATAATATAAAGTCTTCTTTTCATCATATATAAGCTCTCACACGTTTAGGTCTATCTTTCAGTTCAAGGTCTAAAGTTGACTTGAACATATGATCATATTGTTTATGTTGATTGTTTGTACACAGAGAGCAAACTTCCCCAGAGTCACATTTCATCTATGTGCTCGTATATTCGACCCATAAAGCTGATTTTAATTCTCAAAGTGTCTCCTACATGATCATTTTATTCTCAGTTGTCAATAATCTAAAAAGTGAAATAATCATTTTCTTATGGATCATAATTCTAGAGTATTTACATTGAGCAGTGACATATATTTCTCAAGTATAACAACCCTGGGAGCTATCACCTCCAGAAGTTATCAGATGACACAGTCATCGCCAGGTGTGTGTTTGAGGGGGACGAGCTAGTACAGGAAGGTCATCATGGACTTTGTTGACTGGTGTGAGCTAAACCATCTTCAGCTCAAAACCAGCAAGACCAAAGAGATGGTGATCGACTTCTGCAGAAGATACCCCAGACTGCATCGGTGAACATCCAGGGATTGGACATGGAGAGGGTGGAGACCTACAGACACCTGGGTGTTCATCTGAACAACAAGCTGGACTGGTCACACAACACTGACATCATGTACAAGAGGGACTAAAGTCATCTGCACCTGCTGAGAAGACTGAGGTCCTTCGGAGTGTGCAGGACTCTGTAAGGGACATTTTACGACACTCTGATAGCGTCTGCACTTTTCTATGCAGTGGTCTGCTGGGACGCATGGAGAGGGAGGGACAGAGAAAGACTAAACAGACTGGTCAGGAGGGCCAGTTATGTCCTGGGCTGTCCTCTGGACTCCATAGAGGAGGTGGGTGAGAGGAGGATGTTAGCCAAGCTGACATCCATCATGGACAATCCCTCTCACCCCCTGCATGAGACTGTGGGGTCCCTGAGCAGCTCCTTCAGCAGCAGACTGAGACTCCCACCCTGCAGGCCGGAGAGCTACCGCAGATCCTTCATCCCATCTGCGATCAGACTGTTTAACAGCAGCACCGCAAAGTCCCGTTAGACATCTTTCATTTCACTACATGGCTTGCTACTTTGAGATGCTGCACTATGTTTCTGTCTTCCAGGGTCAGTAGGATTCATATTCACAAACTGACTGTAAACCTGTAAACATTTCATATTTTAATCACTCTGTGTTTTTTTCATACTGTGTGTGCTCATAAAAACCTGGTGCAATTTTATCCGTGCAATAACTTACTGTAGATTCATAAGATAGAAGAGTAGAAGTATCCATAGTGTGTATATCTGTTATATTTGCTAGATTTTATTTATTTACCTTAATCATTCTTGTTATTATATTTTTAACTATGTAAGTACATTGTTGTATTCTCCTGTCCCGTGTTGTAAGCTGCTGGAACAAATACATTTAAATTATGTCTGTCTATATATTTATTTATCTAACTTATAACCTTTGTGAGAATATTGTACCAATCAAAGAACTATATGAACAATGTAATGATTATTATATTTCTGTTACTTTACAGAAGCTCCTCTCAGATTCAGACCTCATCACCACTGACTACATGGAGGACTCATCCTGTGTGCTCCGTTTTCATCCACTCTCAGTGCACTTCTTTGTCTTCATATTGGAGGATATCTCTTCAGTCATTTGTAGAACATGCATTAATATAAAATCTCATTGTTGGCAAGGAAGTGACACTTGTCTGATAAGTGCATCATAACTGAACGATAATATAAAGCACTGATCTTCTCATGTGTCTGTATCACACTCTGACTCACCTAACTTAAATGTCCTTTAAACTTATTTTCACTCACTTTGTTGTTCAAGTACTTTAAGAGCTGTTTGTCTCACACAAGACTCAAACTGACTTTTTGTGACAACTACCAGAAGGAAGGATAAGGCTACGGTGATTCTTGAGCCTGGTGGGACAGCTCAGGGTGTTGTAACCCTTTTGTGTCCATGTTGATCTGTGGTGGAAGGAGGTGGAGGGAGGCAGAGGACTCAAGAGGGTTCAGGATACTGTGGACCAAGGCACCAAAATAAATACATAAAGAAATAAGGAAGTAGAAAAAGTAGAGAAATAAAGAGGTAAAAAAATAAAGATAAAATAAAGAAAGAGAAAGAATAAGTAAACTAAAATAAACTAAAGTAGTGGAGGAAATGAGAGAATCATTCATTTAGTTCATTATGTTTGACAATGACGTCACTGACGTTTAGAAAAAAGGAAAGCTACTATTGGTTGGGGGTCGTCACGTGTCACAGAGACTTATTTTGTGTTGACTCAGTTCAGCTCTGAATCTCAGCCAATCCTCTTCGAGGGACAGAGCAGTTTGATCTGAATTGAGTCAATATAAATAGAATCTCCTGAACCTCCACCCAACCATCTATCTAAGGTCAGACTGATTAAAGCAAGATGCCTGAGACAGTGAAAGCACCCAAGAAGGGCTCTAAGAAAGCCGTGTCCAAGGCCACCAAGACCGGCAAGAAGAGGAGGAGGACCAGGAAAGAGAGCTACGCCATCTACGTGTACAAGGTCCTGAAGCAGGTCCACCCCGATACCGGGATCTCTTCCAAGGCTATGGGCATCATGAACTCCTTCGTGAGTGATATCTTTGAGCGCATCGCCGGTGAGGCCTCCCGTCTGGCTCACTACAACAAGCGCTCCACCATCACCTCCAGGGAGATCCAGACCGCCGTCCGTCTGCTGCTGCCCGGTGAGCTGGCCAAGCACGCCGTGTCTGAGGGCACCAAGGCTGTGACCAAGTACACCAGTTCCAAGTAAAGCCGCTGTGAACCAGCAACCACAAAGGTCCTTTTCAGGGCCACCCACATCAACCTTAAAGCGCTGAAGCCTCAGATGTTACAGTACACAATCAAACATTATTACTTATGATGAAATACCTACATTATTTTTCAAATTCAGAACCATATATATGGTGTATGGTCAAACTAACCTAGTGATTATTGTTCTGTGTAGACAGAATCAACTCTTATCGGCTTTCTTGCGTGCGTTAGCCTACTTGTTGGGTACAGCCCGAGTACTATGGCCTTCACCACAGTCACATATCTTGCCTACATATGAATTATAATATCGTAAATGGACCACTGATGCACAACTCGACATGCAGAGAGAAGAGTAACACAGAGCACGGTCCCGCCAGAAGGCGCGCACACAGACAAACGCAGCCCCACGTGCTCGAACAGCAGGACTGCTGCCGGCGGCCAAAGTCCAGCACCTTTATTCATTTTACATACAGTGCAATAACGAAGAGGTTACGTCAAAGAATGCCATTAAATGTGGACCGGGAGAAATCAGGGATTTTGCGCATGCGCTCTGCTAATCAGCCTTTTATTAATTGAAGCACTTATGCAGAAGAAACAACTTGATGGTAAATCAGACGCGTCTGGGGTTATTGTGTTAATATCGCATTTCAGTTTGATATACTTATTTGATTTATTATCGAATATGTAGGCTAGTCCAGTGTATTGTGCTGGACATGTTGGCTAACCCTGCCTTAATGATTATCATTATTTTACTGAATAATAAACATCTGCATATCGGTGGCCATTTAAATAAAAACTGGAGGAGGATTTCTGTCTCTATTGATTCAGTGTGTGGCTCTTAAAAGAGCCGTTGTTGTTGTTGACTCTGAAGAGTTTAACCTCCGAAGCCGTACAGAGTGCGGCCCTGTCTCTTCAGAGCATAAACCACATCCATGGCGGTCACTGTCTTTCTCTTGGCGTGCTCGGTGTAGGTGACGGCGTCACGGATCACGTTCTCCAGGAACACCTTGAGCACACCGCGGGTCTCCTCGTAGATGAGACCGGAGATACGCTTCACTCCGCCACGGCGAGCCAGACGGCGGATAGCGGGCTTGGTGATTCCCTGGATGTTATCACGGAGGACTTTACGGTGACGCTTGGCGCCTCCTTTACCGAGTCCTTTACCACCTTTGCCTCTTCCACTCATGTTTACAAGTTCAGTTGAACAGAAATCTGAATGAGGGGAATTGAGAAATTTCAGCTTCATATCGAGGCGCTGAGGACCTCTGAGAGGACATGAGGGGGAGGGGGGGGGTCTTCTTCTTCTTCTTCTTCTTCTTCTTATTCTTCTTCTTCTTCCAGAAATGATAACTTCTTCAGAGTATTAGCGCCCTCTACAGAACAGAAGCTCGAATCAGGGACAACATGTCTCCTGTAAACCCGAGTGAGCTCCACAGTGAGCAGTGATGAGAGAAGACCTTAACCAGGTCCAGACTCAGCCAGCACAGCCTGGTCATAGAGACAGGAAGACACAGACACACCTGGCTGCCCGAAAGGACAGACTGTTTCCACTCTGTCCACACAGACAGGTGGAGACAGAGACTTCCTGCTACAAGGCCTTCATTGATGTCCAGCCTTGGAGTCATGATAGTCATATATGTTGGAGTTCTGCATTAAATGTCTGTAATGACTAGGTCTTAGTTGTGTATTTTGTTAAGTTGTGTATCCACATAATCACAAATATTTCCTACAAGTTAAATCCCAACGAAATACCCAAGTTCAATGAAAGGAACGGTTCATTGTACGCCGTCACCATTGTTACTTCATGCTTGGGATGTCAGAGAACAAGACTCAACTTAACATGAATAGAACTTAGCAACTACTTTGTGTGTCAACAAGTGTGCTTGAGTCACCTCAGACAGATATTCAGCAACAATGGCAGTATTGTACCAGCCAACAGCAAAGCAAGTTCTCCTGCAGGATCCTTTGTGTTTTTTCTAATAAGTAATGCAGTGTTTATTTTCCATAAACAGCCAGATTACCTTAATATATTAGCTGTTTGATACAATAAGCCAGCATTGTCACACAAGGAGAAAGAGTGTGTCTGTGTTTTTAAAGTTAAGCAAACTCTCACTTTCTAGCATTCAGCAGAGACTGTGAACACCCCCTTATTTTCCCATATACTCTCTTTAATCCTCCACAAATTAACCAACATTTTCCATCCAGCTGCAGTAAATGAGCAGCGTAACAGTAACCAGACTCGAACATAGACAGTAAAGACGGCTCTGAGCAGCAGCCCAAAACTGTCTGCCAGTGTCTTGTTAATTAACAGACCCATAGTGGTGGAAATTAAGTATTGTACATTTCCAACAACCATTTTAATGTCCTGTTCCAAAGTAGCCTTGACAGTTTGTCAGGTTTAAGTATATGCCAGTGGTTTTCAAACTTGGCATGTCTTCCTCCACAGGCCAAAGAAAGGTTATACCCCCACCTCTGATTTTGTATCAATCATTTATTTTATTTGAAGAAGCAACAAAGGAAAAACGATCCAAACTACATTTTCATAAAGTTACGATCAGCACAAAATGATTTGAGAATGTTTGTATGTTTTTCCCTCTATCCACACCCCACCTGCAGATGCTCTGTTACACCAGTGTTTTAACCCCAAACTTTCCTCCCTACAGTCACAATCTGTTTTGGGATTTACTCAATCATGCAGCTAAATTCATAAAAATAGGATACCAGTAAGCAAAGTTCAGTGTCCTTTAATCCTTTTTCACATCAATGAAGAGTTTATTCTTGCCTGTTGTAGCAACTTTGAAATATTCTGCTCAGATTTTTTTTTTTTTTTTTTTTTTCAGGTTGGAACTAACATGGTTGACTACCTGACCAGAGCAACAGCAGAGTACCCCTTTGTTCTTGTCATGGAGAAGAGTAACAGTGTCCCCAAGCATTTGTGATCACTCATGGGACAGCCCTGAAGCAGCCCTCTCTTTTGGGTGCAGTTGATGTTTGTTTCAAGGCTTTTTTTATGTGTTTGATCTGACACACCCAAAACCTTTTGCCCAGATTTGGGAGTTCATTCAGACTGTCATCTTTGACATCCCTGGAGATGAATGGAATGCCATAAAGTTCATGAGAGCTCAGTTAGCAGTGATGAAAGGAATACATTTTTCTAAGGTGCATGGTGAGGGGGTTAGCTGAATTGTTCAAGTGTTCATGATGTGTGTTAAGCAGGTTTTGAGTTCAATGGTTAAAGTGCCAATGTGTAAAATAAATATTTAAAATGCTGACTTAACAGGTCCAAAACTAAAACAAAAAATATAGAATTGTTTGCTGAAATATGAGTTTGTTTGAGAAATGAAATGAATTAGAGTCAAGTGAAATGAATTTGTTCTTTGTATTTTACAGATAAATACATTTTATAGTTTTATTGTCACTTGTACTTGTTGCAATAAAGTAACTGGGAAATGATGTGACTCGTTTATTTATTCAGAATGTAATTTTAGAAGTGCATTTCTTAACGCAGGATAAAGTTAAATAATTAATTAAAATAATTGATTCTGATAACCCAGAATATTGGTGGCATTTTTTCAACCCAGCAACCTGGTGCCTTTTACCCAACAACCTTGTTAATTTTTTTAACCAATTTTTTAGTTAAAAATATAACCCAACCCTGCTGTGTAAAAATGACCCATGGCTGGGTCGGTCCCTTTTTGACCCAGCAGTGGGTTACTATAATCACCCAAATTGTGTCATTTTTAACCCAGCAGTTTTTAGAGTATGATGAAAAGAAGAGTGTATTTTATTCTACAGAATAATGAATAGTTCTAAGTCTTGTTTTTGTCTCCATCTATTGTTTGTGTCCTCCTCTTCACACATCTTCACACCTGTAGCAGAAGGGCCGATTGTACAGGTACGACTGGTTCTCTGTTGAGGGCTGATGGAAGCAGGTGAAGTGAAAAATCAAACAACCTGTGTGATAATGAGATAACTCTCTCTGTTACAGATACATGACATGTTTTGATGATCACAGACTTATTAAGTGAACATTGTGAGTCCACAGCAGCAGGTGTTTATGTTGTGCTCTTCTTCATCAGCTACATCCTATTACAACTTCAGTCATGTTCTGATAGAGGAAATCATTCCTGCTCTCTTCCAAAGACTCATTTCATGCAATAAAGCTGTCAATCATTTATTAGTCTGTCAGTGTGATCAGTGTTTCAGACTCTTCTCAGCACTGACTTGGAGGGAAAATGGCTCCACATTATTTTGTGTGCTTCTAACATTGGTCAGTGTGTTTATGAATGAATACTGCAGCAAAACCCATAAAGGGCCATCAAAAGATCTTTGTTTGTGTTCGTACAGAGCAGAGGAACAGTTTGTGTCAATGATTGAAAGCAGAGGACATGTCCACAGAGACAGAGAGCAGCTCTGCGAGGAAGCCTGGACAAACTGCAGCACAGGCCTCAGTCCTCCTCAGTGTGTTTGCTGCGACCACAATAACTTGATTTGAGGACAAACTCTTCATCAACACATGGATGTTTTTACTCTGAGGCTCTGAACAAACATGCGGAGCAGCGGGAGAAGCACTTTTCACCGAGCTCTGAAGCTTTTTCAATCCTTTTAGGAGAGAAATGAGAGAGAAAAGCCGCTGAGCAGTGCTGCTCACGGCGGTGAATCTGTGCGCTTTGGAGGCTCCACAAAGAAGGCGCAGCGAGCAGCAGAGCTCAACATGACTTCAGTCTGAAGAGACACAAGTCCACCATCTGCTCCTTCACTGTCAGCATTCAGCACGGCTCCATCTTTTAGTTTGGACTCTTTTATCAGGGAGAGAAAACACAAGAGGCTCGGCTTTCAGACGGCCCAGAGGAGGCCCGGCTTGAGTCTCTACGGTTCTCATGGTGCGTTTAAGAGCAGCGTATTGCTCATTGAGCTTTAACGTGTCAGTCACTCCGTGCTGTGAACGACTCTACGACTGAACTATGGCAGAACAAGCTCCAGCCCCAGCCGCCGCCCCGGCCAAGGCGGCCAAGAAGAAGGCCCCCAAGCCGAAGAAGGCCGGCCCCAGCGTCAGCGAGCTCATCGTTACAGCTGTGTCCGCGTCCAAGGAGCGGAGCGGCGTGTCCGCGGCCGCCCTCAAGAAGGTCCTGGCTGCAGGAGGATACGATGTGGACAAGAACAAGGCTCGCGTCAAGACTGCTATTAAGAGTCTGGTGGCAAAGGGCACTCTGGTCCAGGTTAAGGGAACCGGGGCCTCCGGATCCTTCAAGATGAGCAAGAAGGTCGCAGAGAAGAAGCCGGCTAAGAAAGTCGCCCCTAAAGCCAAGAAACCTGCAGCGGCCAAGAAGCCTAAGGCAGCGGCAGCTAAGAAGCCAGTAGCCGCTAAGAAGTCCCCGAAAAAGGTCAAGAAGCCCGCGGCGGCCAAGAAAGCAGCCAAGAGCCCCAAGAAGCCCACAAAGAGCCCCAAGAAGGCTACCAAGAGCCCAAAGAAACCCACTAAGAGTCCTAAAAAGGTGGTCAAGAAGGCTCCTGCAGCCAAGAAAGCCCCCGCAAAGAAGGTTGCCAAGCCTAAAGTCAAGAAGGTAGCAGCAAAGAAGAAGTGAGCTGAGACCACCGAAGATCGACCTCAAAACTAAAGGCTCTTTTAAGAGCCACCCACATCTCACACTGAAGAGTAGAGTCCTGTTCATTCATGTCACATTCAACACATTCAATCAATTACAGAGACATTCATTCTTATTCACTGAGCTCTATGTCACCTCGTAGGCCCATTCAATCAAACTTATTACAATCACAGCAGACAGGACAAACATTTCAAACATGTAACATCAACAGGCCTCATTCAATAAGTCCTGTTCAACAATAAACCTTGTTCAGCAGCGTTCATATGATAGAACTCAATCCAACAGTTCAAGGACATGGCTGCTGTAAGCTTAGAATATACTAACACAAATCTACAACACACTGCTCCCAGTGCTCCTCAACCGAGTACCATCATCCAAATACATTTATCACAAGCAGACTGAGCTGAACAAGTTGTTGCTCAAATAAATCATTTCAATAACAAACACTTCTTTAACAAACATGCTCTCTGTTTGGGTTTATAATGCAAGAGTCCCTGAAATCTACCTGAGGCCAGGTCATATTTAAATATACAAAAGTGTCAAAATCCCAATAAATATTTTTTTAGTCTCTTTATCAACTCCATTACTAACCATTTAAATCAATATTTAATGCAATGGTGTTCTTTAGCTCCCACAGATCATGGTTCAAAGAGGATAACTCCCTCGTTTTCATGAAACTTCATGTTAAATCTTTTTAAGATACATTGGAAAGCCCTAAATATAAATACAATAGTTTTACATGAAATAGATTTTTGTTTATTGTATTTTAAATTTTAAATTTTGATTGATTTTTTTAACCAAGTGATGTTGATAAATTAACAAGAGACAACTCTCCTGTCATATGCTGCCATTTAATGCTGTATTTAGCTGGTTTGGAGGGCATATATTGCCTAAAATGGAAGGAACATCTGAATGCCTCTAGCCTTTCATCCACTGTGACATTAGGGCCTGGATTAAAGACAAGTGGAAGTTGATCTACCCACTTGTCCCTCACTGTCCTAATGGCTGCCAGCTTGTCTCTCTTTGATCCCAGCTCCTGCAGTCACATTCCTAAGTGTCCTTGAGCAAGACACTGAACCCCAAACTGCTCTTGCTGTTTTTCAGCGGTGTGTGTATGAGATTAGCTAATACTGATGGTCCCTTACTATAGCAGCCTCTACTATCATTGAGTGAATGTGGTATGAATGGGTGAATGTGACGAGTAGTGTAAAAGAGCTTTGAGTGGTCAGAAGACTAGAAAGAGATGTACAAGTACAAATCTATTAAACATTTACCATTTACCATGACCAGCTCAAAAGCTGACTGGATGTCTTTTTACACAACTCCCTGCTATCCTAGTGGCTCTGTCTTTATAATGTTTTCTGCAGACAGTTTTGTCTGACGTATATTTGGGGATGGAGATCGCTGTATTTCCCCATTTTTAGATGTGAATGTCTTGCCTGGAGGGAAATGAATAGCTGTTTCCTCATTTGGTTCATAATCAGAATCATCAGACTCAGAATTGACCACAAGATGATCATCTCCAGACACACCCTCCTCTCTTTTACTGTCATGATCAAAGAGGAGGGCCAGGGTTGTCACCTGTTTACTTCTGCTGCTCATTCTGTAACACTCTGACAGAGAGCATTTGAGATATGAAGACAGAGTCAGATACGTCAGTCTGAAAACACCTTCTGCTTTTGTGAAGAGAATTCCTCCAGGCGTAGATTTATTAGATGTGTTCATGATGTTTCAGGGTCTTTGATGTCAAATGTTGGGCTGTCACCTTGTTAATAAGTCTTTTATTTCACACATGATATATTTTGTTTGATTTTCCTGGAACATTGCGTCAACTGTCTTCATCTGTACTCATGTTTGAAATGACACATTGTCTTGATTTTGGATGCAAACTTGGATCCTGAAGACTTCCTGGTCACTCTCTGAGAGGGACAGCAGCAGGTCTTCAGCATCATCACTGAGCGGCTCTTCTCTTTAGAGTCAGCTCAGAGACTGAGTGCAGCAGGATGGAGCTACAGGGTGTCAGCGAGGCCAGGTGGAGTCTCAAGGCTGCTCATGAATAAAGATGTTTCTCTCCCTGTCTTTACAAATGTTCTCTAAGGACTGATGGAAATTAAACTTTGACGTTGTTGCTGATAGTGAGCTCGAGGTCGATGTAAAACCAATTCCTGTTACACACCCTGTTTTTATAAGTTATTGTGTGTCAATCTAACGTCCACAAAGGCTTACTTTATAAACAGGTTCAGTGTGAGCATTAAACAAAGTGACACAACAAGCTGTCAACTTTCACTTCAGCACCTCGGACAGCGACGGTTACGCACTGGGAGCTCCACCTGTAGCTCACCTGCTTTCTGTCTCCTGCACGAAATGAACCAATGAACTGTGTGAACATACACATCACAGGAAGGTTACATGTGAACAGTTACAACCAGGAAGCTTTGCATCTCAATGCTGATCAATTAAACCATGAGTAAAACAAGAACTAATACACATGCACACACTCTGATCAGAGATTAGTTGAAGCTGAAGAGTTGATCAAAGTTTCTGATTCTGCTTCATGTTTGGATGTGAACTCTGAACCACTCTAAATATGTGGAATATAAGAATTTTGATCTGCATGAATGACAATAACTAACAGATCTCATGTTAGACAATTGTTGGCAGTATTTGAGCATCCATTGAGCTCGTGTTTGAGCACGGAGGCAGCATTGCTCCAGCACTGTCACGAAATCATCTGAGTGGAGAGAACAAGTCCATTTACATACTCTTGACTGAATACTGACCGATACGGAATTATTTTATAGATACACAGCTCCAATGATTCATCTAAACGAGGAGCCAGTGTTCAAGCTCGGTGATTAGTTTCATCAATTTGTGTGAAACTTTTCCAAATGTGTGTTGAATCATTGACTGTAAAGGTGATGTAACACAATGTGGAAATGATCTCTGTAGGTGTAGTGAGGTGGCTCTTAAAAGAGCCGTTGTTGTGGTTAGAGCAGCAGAAGAGGACGGTTTATGCTCTCTCTCCGCGGATGCGGCGAGCCAGCTGGATGTCTTTAGGCATGATGGTGACCCTCTTGGCGTGGATGGCGCACAGGTTGGTGTCCTCGAAGAGACCCACGAGGTAAGCCTCGCTGGCCTCCTGCAGAGCCATGACAGCGGAGCTCTGGAAGCGCAGGTCTGTCTTAAAGTCCTGAGCGATCTCACGGACCAGGCGCTGGAAGGGCAGCTTGCGGATGAGCAGCTCGGTGGACTTCTGGTAACGACGGATCTCTCTCAGGGCCACGGTACCGGGCCTGTAACGATGAGGCTTCTTCACGCCTCCGGTAGCCGGTGCGCTCTTACGGGCTGCCTTGGTGGCCAGCTGCTTCCTGGGGGCTTTGCCTCCGGTGGACTTACGAGCGGTCTGCTTGGTTCTGGCCATTGTCTCTGCTTACTGTGAGCGGGAGAATAATGTTGAAGAGAGAGGAGGCGCGCTGCTCTTAAAGCGGAGGAGCAGCTGTGACACGGTGACGCTGCTTCAGACCTCCGGCTCCTGATTGGTGAGAGGCCGCTCCTGGAGCCCAGCCCCGCCGCAAGCTCCGCTGCTTATTGGAGAGAAATGCCTCCAGAGTTTGAAGCGGGGCTGAGCGCGGGCCGCCCTCTGCTGCTCTGCTGGAAGCCTCTTTTCTGGTTGGTGAGCCTGGAAAACGCGCGCGCTCCGCGGGTATATAAGCTGGGTTTGGTCCAATGAAAGACATTATTTCTCTGAGTTCAGACTCCAGAAAACAATCTAACAATGAGTGGAAGAGGCAAAACCGGCGGAAAGGCCAGAGCAAAGGCAAAGACCCGCTCATCCCGTGCCGGGCTCCAGTTCCCAGTCGGTCGTGTCCACAGACTGCTGCGTAAAGGGAACTATGCCCAGCGTGTTGGTGCCGGTGCCCCCGTGTACCTGGCAGCTGTGCTGGAGTACCTGACCGCTGAGATCCTGGAGTTGGCTGGAAACGCTGCCCGTGACAACAAGAAGACTCGTATCATCCCTCGTCACCTGCAGCTGGCTGTCCGCAACGACGAGGAGCTCAACAAGCTTCTGGGCGGAGTGACCATCGCTCAGGGCGGCGTGCTGCCCAACATCCAGGCTGTCCTGCTGCCCAAGAAGACCGAGAAGGCCGCCAAAAAGTAAACACATACAAGGACTACAAACAAACACAACGGCTCTTTTAAGAGCCACCCACCATACACCTTAAAGAGCAGAGCTTCACATAATGTGTATATGAGAAACTGTTGGATTGTTAACTGCATGATAAACCATGAAGTCTCTGGGCTTTTCATTTCAGCTTTCATAACTCCAAATGGAATTGTTTACTCTGAAGGCGACCATAATGCTTCATTTAACTTTTTGGAATATAGAACATGACCTGAAAAATGTTCATTAACATATAAGTTGTAAAACGCAGAAGTAATGGTTGTCTGTTAGTCACTGCTTCATCAGGTTCATAGGTAGAGTTCTCCTGGAAGTGTTCCTAGCAGATCTGTGAATCAGCTGCAAGATGAGCACAGACCGTCTAAGTATCCACTCAGGGAAAGCAGGGCTAGATATGTTTGAGGATAGTCTTCCTATCTAACAGAGTGTACTTTATATTTCGTCATTTATGAGCCATGTGATGGGTGGGGAGGTTAGATGCCCTCATATTGAATCTAATATAAAAAGTGCCCTCACCTGTATTCTAAACATGTAAAGCTGCTTATTTGCTCTAAGTATTTTTTTCATTTATTCATGAACACAGTTTCCTGTATTTGTTACCATGTTTGCATGTGTTCAGGATCAGAATGTATTTATCTGAAAAGTCACTTTTGCTTCAGTGTCCTAATTTATGATATAATATCTGCTTACTCTCAGACCTTTTTTTACACACATCTACAGGGTCAGTAAATGATATGAAGGAACACACCGGCTTTTTCCACTACAAAAAACACCTAAGAAAATACTATAATAAATGGCTGTAACTTGCTTAGTAAAGGTTTCATAGTGACAAAGGTTCATTTGGAAGTCTGAAACGCCCAACTACAACTTTCTAACAAAACAAAACTTCCTGATGTTTTGTCTACGTTCATAGTAAAAAATGAGCTTCATTTCCAGACGTTTTTTAAAACTCTTTGGTATTTTCATCCATTATCAGAAAAAAAACCAAATATGAAACTGCTACTTTAAATGCAGCACAGTGAAAGATAAGGTTCTCCTGAATAAAATGATGTATGGCACTTGATGCTGACTGCTTCAATAGGTTAGAAAATCAAAATAAGTACAGGAGAGTCTGGCGCCCCAAAATGGTCTAGTCTTTAAGGGTTTTAATACATGAATGTTGCTTTGTTGAAAGAGTGTGTATTGTGAAAATGATTGTTGTACAATGACTGAATACATTCTACTACTATTACATTATGCATTTAGAACATGTATATTTTTTTCCTGATGAATATCAATGTTGTTACCATTTCATTAATGTTCTTTGAGAGGTCATTATTATTATTATTATTATTATTATTATTATTATTATTATTATTTTTTTTTTTTTTTTTTTTTTTAAATGTTTGTCAGTTTCTTTCAGTGTATATTTGATGTGATTGTTGGTGGAGTTGGTTATAATACAAGGGGCACCATTTGAAATCTTGCCCATGGCCATGGCGTTGCCTCGTTGCGGCGACAAGCAGCAGCAGTAGTCCCGTCTGCTTTTAGAGTGGTTTTAATCTGTCTTTAGTGGACATGTTTTAACCCACCTGTTGTGAATGGTGTATTTTCCTTATTATCTTGACTACGTGGATTCATCATGGATTTTGTGAGCGCTTTGCTTATGAACATCGTTGCTCTGGGGACTGTCATGGACTTTCAAACAAACTAGCTTTAACTTAATTATTGCCCTCAGGTTTCTCTTCTAATGGACTTCATGTAAAAAAAGCTGTCCTCTGGATGCCTTAGTGTCTTATAGAGTTATTTCCAGTATTGGTCTTGTAGTGGGTTCACCTTATAAGGAAAGGGTCACCTCGAAGCACTCAATGAGTAGTATCCCCTTTGGACGTCCGTCTTCTGAATTAAATGTAGAAATGTGCAATCCTAAAGGAGTGGATGAAATGTAGAGAAGTATCGTCTGGCTGCCTCTCCAATGGACAGAAAGCAATGACATTAAAAGACTCAGGATGCCCTTTAAGTGAATTACATGTTAAAAAAAACTTCCATAAAAGTGTCCTGTTGGTAACTTACCCTTATGTCACATGTTTGGTTGTCATGCTTGGTTTTTGAGTTTCTTCTGTCTTTTAAGTCTTTAAGCAGTTCATTTTACTATTTTATTTAGATTTAACTCAGTTTTCAAATGAACTCTTGAAAATAAAATATCAAATTTTGGGCACTAGAATTCATTTTTGTTGTTGATTATGTATCAATAATTTTGCGGGGGGGGGGGGGGGGGGGGGGGGTTACATACTTGAATTTCCATCACCAATGGTCACAAAAATATTCAGCATAGGGAATTAAGTGTCAGGACCCCAACACCTCAGTATGTCTGACTTAATTCTAAACTGTAAATATCAGGGTTTTGAAGCAGGAGCCGTTTTTATATTTTTGACTCTGCCCCTCAAGCAGCCTGAGTATGCCACTGGTTGTGAACATCCTGAAAAGCCTGGAGTGACTCACATATCTGCTTTTACTTTACAATTCAGAGCCTCAGTATGTCCATCCTTCAAGCCAGGCATTGGTGTCCTAACTATTTTCTGAATCCTGGCCCGGCTTGCTTTTCTTTGGGTATTTGGACCCAGTAGAAGTTTGTAGCAGTGAGATGCTCTTATAATATCTTACAGCGCATTGTTTACTATTAGTTAGTATAATGATGATTGTCTACAACTGCTGACACAAAGTGCAGCTAATTATTTTCATTCCTGTCCAGGAATACAAACATGTAAGTCAGATAAATTGACACAACAGTGTTTGTTGTTAAAGATTTAAAAATAAGAGTATTTTATTGACATTGATGATACACATGTGACCACATTGAAGATAACAAATGTGTTTATTCTGATGAATACAGAACATGTTATGTAAAACTTATAATATATTTGTATATATGATGAAGTCTGAATATGTTGAATGAAAGTCCAGAACGTAGGAGAACCATTGACAAAACCATTGCTCAAAATAAATTCATGAGGGACCTTTTATTTTTGATCTCTTGTTGGGTTTTTTAACATCATGGAATGACAATGACAACAATTTCCTCAATTATTCTGGAGAGACGTCGATAATGTTTTGGCCAATTTGATGAATTTCACAGTTCAATTAAATAAAACCCTAAAACCATAATCTTATATGGAAGTTAAATTAAGATTGATACATCTTTTAATACTGCTCGGTACATTTCATTTTCATGAATCCAAATTTAATAAATCTTACCCACACTTTTCAATGTTTGTCACTGAATTTAAAAACTTCAAAGACTCTTTAAAATGTCTTAACAACAAAAACAAACACACACACTTTAGATTTATTTAAAGAATAAATCTTATTTCACTGATTTGATTTGTTATATTTTTCTATCTTATATCATATTATTTCATCAATAATTATACTGTCATGTCTGATAAAGTTGTCTTTTCTTTTCTTTAAATGCATTATAATATGTTTAATTATGACTATGCAAGTTTCCTATGATATAAGTTCTTTTATCCAACGCCTTCAATAAAGGTTTCTTCCTCTACCTCTACTTCTTCTTCTTCTTCTTCTTCTTCTTCTTCTTCTTCTTCTTCTTCTTCTTCTTCTTCTTCTTCTTCTTCTTCTTCTTCTTCAAAAAAGCAACTATTGGTCGGGGGTCGTCACGTGACTCAGAGACTTCTCTTGCGTTGACTCAGTTGAGCTCTGAATCTCAGCCAATCCTCTTCGAGGGTCAGAGCAGTTTGATCTGAATAGAGTCGATATAAATACAATCTCCTGAACCTCCACCTATCTAAGATCAGTCTGACTAGAACAAGATGCCTGAGACAGTGAAAGCACCCAAGAAGGGTTCTAAGAAAGCCGTGTCCAAGGCCACCAAGACCGGCAAGAAGAGGAGGAGGACCAGGAAAGAGAGCTACGCTATCTACGTGTACAAGGTCCTGAAGCAAGTCCACCCCGACACCGGGATCTCCTCCAAGGCTATGGGCATCATGAACTCGTTTGTGAGTGATATCTTTGAGCGCATCGCCGGTGAGGCCTCCCGTCTGGCTCACTACAACAAGCGCTCCACCATCACCTCCAGGGAGATCCAGACCGCCGTCCGCCTGCTGCTGCCCGGTGAGCTGGCCAAGCACGCCGTGTCTGAGGGCACCAAGGCTGTGACCAAGTACACCAGCTCCAAGTAAAGCCGCTGTGAACCTGCAACCACAAAGGTCCTTTTCAGGGCCACCCACAATACTTTTTAAAGAGCTCAAGTCCCAGATGTTACAGTACACAGTCAAACAACATTACTTATGATGAAATATCTACACAATTCTTCGGACTCAGAACCACATATAAATTGTTTGGTCAAACTGACCTAGTGATTATTGGTCTGTGTAGACCGAATCAACTCTTATCATAGCAGCTTTCTTGCGTGATTACTTGTTGGTACTGCTAACTTAAAGGCCCACGGTTCCGCCAGAAGGCGCGCGGACACACGTAACCCCGCGCGCTTAAAGGTAGTCAGTCCCTTTATTCATTTAATGGATACGTTGATAATACAGAACGAGGGGTTTCTGTCTAAGCATAGCTTTCATCATGTGCAATATCATGTAGGCTAAATGTGGACCGGGAGAAATCAGATTTTACGCATGCGCTCTGCTATTCGGCCTTTTTAATAGTTGAAGCACTTCTGCAGGAGAAACTGCTTTCGGTGCTAGTAGCCTAAATCCGACACGTATGGGGTTAGTGTAAATATCACATTTTTGGGGCTGGATACGCTGGCCCTACCCTGCCTTACCTTTGGTTTGTTCAGCGCTTTTACACGAGGATTTACGCGCAGCTACTTTGAAGTGATCATGTCAACAGGAAGGTAATCGAACACACATACAAATACTTAAGAGAACATCACTGTCCCGGTCAGACTTTTATTTTGGAGTTATGATGAATTTATAAATAATGGACATCTGCAGAACAGTGGCAATTTAAACATAAACTGGTGGATGATTTCTGTCTCTATTGATTCAGTGTGTGGCTCTTAAAAGAGCCGTTGTTGTTGTTGTTGATGAAGAGTTTAACCTCCGAAGCCGTACAGAGTGCGGCCCTGTCTCTTCAGAGCATAAACTACATCCATGGCGGTCACGGTCTTTCTCTTGGCGTGCTCGGTGTAGGTGACGGCGTCACGGATCACATTCTCCAGGAACACCTTGAGCACACCGCGGGTCTCCTCGTAAATCAGACCGGAGATACGCTTTACTCCGCCACGGCGAGCCAGACGGCGGATAGCGGGCTTGGTGATTCCCTGGATGTTATCACGGAGGACTTTACGGTGACGCTTGGCGCCTCCTTTACCGAGTCCTTTACCACCTTTGCCTCTTCCACTCATGTTTACAAGTTCAGTTTAACAAAAATCTGAATGGGGAGCAAATGCGAAATTTCAGCTTCATATGGAGGCGCTGAGGACCTCTGAGGGGACATGGTGGTGGTGGTGGGGGGGGGGGGGGTCTTCTTCTTCTTCCAGAAATGATAACTTCTTCAGAGTATTAGCGCCCTCTACAGAACAGTAGCTTGGATCAGGGACAGCCTATGGGGACAGCATGTCTCCTGTAAACCCGAGTGAGCTCCACGGTGAGCAGTGAGCAGTGATGAGAGAAGACCTTAACCAGGTACAGACTCAGCCAGCACAGCCTGGTCATAGAGACAGGGAGACACAGACACACCTGGCTGCCCGAGAGGACAGACTATGTCCACTCTGTCCACACAGACAGGTGGAGACAGAGACGTCCTGCTACACTGCAGCAGGTATGAAGCTGACAGAGATCTCCAAGATCAGAGACAAAGTCTGTGATTTTAATTGTCTCTGTGAACAAAGTAAAATGTAACATGTGCTGGGAGAAGTCAGAGTCAGTGACAGAGAGTATGTCCACCTCTGTCACAGCCTGAGAGACAGCCTTCACTCCACCTGACAGATGTTCAGAATCAGAATCAGAATCAGAATCAGAATCAGAATCAGAATCAGAATCAGCTTTATTGGCCAGGTATGCTTGAACACACAAGGAATTTGACTTAGGTAAACTGTGCTCTCTTTGTACAAGGCATAGGACTAAGACCTACAAATAAAAATAGAATAAAAATAATAACACTAACATCAGCTATAAATACAAAAGAACAACAAATAGGCATGACTAATATGTACAGGCTAAAATAGTATGATAAAGTGCAGTGGTGAGTAGCAGTAGCAGTAGTTCTCTAAGCCCACACTGCTGATTCATTATATCTGCTTACAGATGGAACATGTACTGAACATGTATTTATTTTTCTACCAATATGTTTTGTTTTGTTTTACTAGTAATAAATTAATTATTAGAATTGAAATTATTGTTACTTTAATCAATGATTTGCAGAATAAAAAAAAGGAACCCATTCATACATGTGAAGTGTAAATTGTGATTGTATACTTAGACAGAGACTGATTTTTTTTAATCTTCTTTATTAGCCGCGCTACACTGTAAACATGTTCATGTTTTTCCAGCTCATTTTTTCAGAGATGATAATAAATAAATAAACAAATAAACAAACATCATGCCAGAAATACCCAAATAACTTTATCTGCAGTGGTCTCACTTTTATTATCTAAGTAACAGAGAGCCTTAAGATGTGAAGCAAAGTGTAACTTTAACGTTAGGATCTATCCAAAACAAGATAGAAACATCAAACAACAATAAAGCTTCTAGTCTGAGCGTCCTCTCTGATGACGTCACGTGCGTAAAACCACAAACCATCTATGAATGAGAGATTCTCTCGCCGGGTGCGGTGGCGCGCGCCTGTAATCCAAGCTACCGGGAGGCTGAGGCTGGAGGATCGTTTGAGCTCAGGAGCTCTGAGCTGCAGCGGACTGTGTCGATCGGGTGTCCGCACTAAGTTCGGTATCGATATGGTGCTCCTGGGGGAGCCCGGGACCACCAGGTCGTCTAAGGAGGGGTGCACCGGCCCAGGTCGGAGACGGAGCAGGTCAAAGCCCTCGTGCCGCTCAGTAGTGGGATCGCGCCTGAGAATAGACGCTGTAGTGCAGCCTGAGTAATACAGCGGGACCCGGTCTTTTTACACTCTGCACACTGACAAACAAACACACACAGGCTCAACATCAATGTTTCTACATGTTACAACAGCTTCAGAACTGCTTCAGAACTGCTTCTTGTTTCCATACACACCTGTACAGAGCAGCTGTCTTTGTTTGTCCTACAGCGCCTCCACCTGGAGGAGAGGAGCAAAGACCATCAGTCACAGCAGCTGATCTCACATCCATTCAAGTTATAGGTTTGTCTTTGTCAGACTGAGAGAGCATGATGAAGAGCAGGGACGTACTCAGTCTGTTTGAGGAGCATTGAGGAAAAACACACAAAAAGGGCTCCTCCTGTGTGATGTGAGGAGCAGAGCACTAAAAGATCTGATCTTACAGCATTTTGAAGACCACTGTGTGAGCTCTTCAGTTTTCTCTCTCCTTGGTGTTCTGTGATCATAAGGTAGTTGTATAGAAGTGGCGGCCCTGACCTGCTAAAAGAGAGAGCTAGTAAAAATGTTGGATTGAAAACCTGTAAGGTCGCCTGGAGGCTACAGAACTGGAGCAGTTTTTCAACCCTCTGATAACCACAGTTTAGGGTTCATTTCAGCATACTGAGGCCCAGATAATCAGAGAAGAGTCTGGGGTTTGGACTCCAGGAAGGTTTGAGTATCTAACACTTACTTCTCTGCATTTTGTTGAACATTTATACGTCAATTTGAGGTGAAACAGTGATTCTGTGAAAGGAGAACACACTTATAGTACAAAATTTACCTTTGAGACCTTTGTTTATGTTGTTCTATATACTTCTGAAAGTTACGTCACTGCTCGATATAAATATTCAGGAATAATGAGCCACGAGAAGAACAGGGATGATAACACTTTTAGGTTATTGACAACTATACAAACATAAAGAAGAGAAAAAGATTATACAAATAAAATGTTCCTTACAGAGTTCAATGTTTCAATTTCATTTAGCAGATGCTTTTGTTCAAAGAATTAAAATCAGCTTCATGGGTGGAGTATACAAGCACATTGAAGAAATGTGACTCAGGTGAAGTCTGCTTTCTGTGTACAAACAATAAACATAAACAATATGATCATATGTTCAAAACAACTTTAGACTTTGAACTGAAAGATAGGCCCAAAAGTGTGAGAGCTATAGCTCTCATCAACATTTTTAAAGAGACAGTGGACCCCTCAATCATTCTGTATGCATTTATTAATATTGATTAATCTGATTTCATCTTATTCTTTTGTTCAATTTGAAGCATTTCACCTTCTTAAACTGTGTCTAGATCTGACCCTGGTGATCAAGTATATACTTCCTTTTTTATACTTTTATGGATTCAAGGCCTGAACCCCCCAGGACCTGTTGTCTGTACCTGAGCTCCTGAATTGCCTACAGAGCAGCACATGGTGTCTGTGGACCAAGTAGCAACATTTGTAAGTTTACTTGATCTATGAAAGTTTGGCAAAAAAAAAAAAAAAAGTATTTCCTGCTTTGACCTTTTTAATTGAATTAGAAGCTTATGCACTTCTGCTGTCGGGAGAGTTAAAACATGTTTGGAAGATTTGTCTGTATTTGAGGTTCTTTTTAGTTTTTTCAGTCATTCCTAATTTTTATAGAATATCAGTGAGGTACTAAACCAATCACCTGATGGGAAACGCTTGGTCAGCATTCTTGAAAAATAGCATCCAATTTCTATCACTGAAAGAAGATCCATGGTCCGGATACTTGTGTCCCACCTGAAGGAGTGCTATGGAGAGAAGTGAGTATTTCTTGCACACAGATCAAGCCTTTTTTCAGTATCACAGCTACTTTTTTAAGAATGAAATCATAGCAGTTCTAAAATATACTCATCACAGCCTGGTTATCTCATGTATGATGCCACAATCAGGGTCTGGAACTTCTATTCAACTACATATTATAAGAACTATATTATTTCAAAATGCTGACTCTAAGTGTTAACAAATGCCTGTTGTTGTCAAGTCCAACTTCAGGTATGAAGGTGATGTTGACGTCATCAATAGTGGATCAGTTTCCATGTCTGAGGGACTGTCATGGCACAGGCTGTGTAAGTTATTTTACTAACAACAGGAACATGAACCTTCACTTTGCATTTTGTGTGACAACTATCACACAGCATTAAGCTTCTTCAACACAAGCCTTATCATACTGTTTGTCACTATAAAACAGAACATGTAGGCTACGTTATTGAACTTCCCATCATTAAGGATTGAATCTGTATTGTTCCCTTAATTTTCAGAGTTGTATGCCAGTTTTCTTATGTTTTCAGCTGATTTTTAAATCCTCTTTGGTTTATTCTCCCATCTTTAGGATGCATGGTTCACCCCAGGGAGGAAACATAAACCTGCTCCATGGTTTCTTGAGGAGCGACTCCGTAATGTCCGGAAAAGGCTTCGCTCCAGCTGGTGGGTGAATGCAACAGTACAAGTACCACAAGTCTGAGTCATTTTGCCAGGTACAGCAAGATGTCTCGGCCTTCCATTATACATTTCATGTCATCGCATTTGAGAATGGATTTGTTGCACTCTTTTCCTCAAAGTAAACACTTCCTATTTGAAACTGTACCTTTTAAAGTAGAATCTGTCTTGATCTATCACTGTTTGTTCCAATTTGTGTCTCTATTCATTATAGAACCAACTATGACTCCAGAGAGGGCCATCCAGTTAACTGAGTGGCTGAAAAACAACATCTGGCCACCATCCCAGTTTGGCCAACACATGCTGGTGACCGCCATCCATAGGTCTCAGTGGATCAGAGCAAATGGGACCACTCCAGTTGAAGAGATAATCGCAGAGTTTCCACGTTTAGTAGACACTTCAGGCATGGTTGGTTTATATCAGGGGTGTCCAAAGTACGGCCCGGGGCCAATTGCGGCCCAAGGTCCATTTATTTGTGGCCCCAAGCTTCCATCTTAAAATGTGTTATTATAGCAAAGAAATGAGTCACATTCTGAATCATCTGTACATTTGCAGTTTCTTTCAAGCGCACAAACAAAACTAAAGTCAATCCAGAAATGTCTTAAAAAGCTTCATATGGACTACTTTTATAAATTCAAAGTTCTGGATATTCTGCAGGAATATAATTATAGGAGGAAACACAAGAACTCTTAAAGTTGACAGGTTTTTTTTTCAAATTAATGTTTTTATCATGATGTGAGAATGTTCTTGATGAACAATAAAAGTTCAGAAGACACAAAAGAGGACACAAGACAAGATCAAAATTATGAAATTGTGCAGAAAAGGCAAAATTTGGTGCATAAAAATTAGTTCAGAATGCAGGACAAGAATTATTTAGTTCTTAAAATGTTGTCTGCTGGTCAGAAAAGTCTTAAAAACAATATGAAATAGAAATGTGATGAAATCCAGATCGTGATCCTGTCATAGAAAAAAAACAAGACAATATTTTTCCCCACAGTGCCCGACCCGAATGAAAAACATTCTACAGAAGATAAAGTTTGCTAATGTTTACGTGGCTTGTGGAGAACTGAGGACTTCCTAGTAACTGATTTATTGAGAAAAAAATGTAAAATAATTGTTATTAAATAGAGATTTCATATATAACTTGTATGATTCCTAAGTCACCTAAGTCACAGTAGGAGCCACTGGCCCTGAAGTATTCTGACAACATCAAATGTGGCCCTCTTTGAAAAAAGTTTGGACACCACTAGTTTATATGTTACAGGATTAAGTTAGACTTGAATCAATTATTGTAGTGTCTTACACCTTTTTTTGCATCGTCTGTTTTTGTTAGTGTCTTAGATTTCTCAGTATTGCATCTAGAGGCTTCTGGAAGGCTGACTGAAAACTGGAACCCCATGTTCTCGCCGAAGATAATCCGCTTTGCCAAGAAGGAGAAAACTGCTGACCTTCTCATCAACATGGAGTTTGATTGAAAATCATTTGACATATATTTTAATCTTACAGACAAACAAGGTGACATCACTTTACAGCTGCTGCCTGTGCTGCTCCCAGCTGGGCCTTACAAAGTCAGGAAGAGAGTTTTCCACCCCAGCAGCCTGGAGATTCACAAGGCCTTCATTGATGTCTAACCTTGGAGTCATGATATATGTTGGAGTTCTGCATTAAATGTCTGTAATGACTAGGTCTTAATTGTATATTTTGTTAAGTTGTGTATCCACATAATCATAAATATTTCCTACAAGTTAAATCCCAACGAAATACCCAAGTTCAATGAAAGGAACAGTTCATTGTACACCGTCACCATTGTTACTTCATGCTTGGGATGTAGGAGAACAAGACTCAACTTAACATGAATAGAACTTAGCAACTAATTTGTGTGTCAACATGTGTGCTTGAGTCACCTCAGACAGATATTTAGCAACAATTGCAGTATTGTACCAGCCAACAGCAAAGCAAGTTCTCCTGCAGGATCCTTTGTGTTTTTTCTAATAAGTAATGCAGTGTTTATTTTCCATAAACAGCCAGATTACCTTAATATATTAGCTGTTTGATACAATAAGCCAGCATTGTCACACAAGGAGAAAGAGTGTTACTGTGTTTTTAAAGTTAAGCAAACTCTCACTTTCTAGCATTCAGCAGAGACTGTGAACACCCCCTTATTTTCCCATATACTCTCTTTAATCCTCCACAAATTAACCAACATTTTCCATCCAGCTCCAGTAAATGAGCAGCGTAACAGTAACCAGACTCGAACATAGAGAGTAAAGACGGCTCTGAGCAGCAGCCCAAAGCTGTCTGCCAGTGTCTTGTTAATTAACAGACCCATAGTGGTGGAAATTAAGTATTGTACATTTCCAACAACCATTTTAATGTCCTGTTCCAAAGTAGCCTTGACAGTTTGTCAGGTTTAAGTATATGCCAGTGGTTTTCAAACTTGGCATGTCTTCTTCCACAGGCCAAAAAAAGGTTATACCCCCACCTCCGATTTTGTATCAATCATTTATTTTATTTGAAGAAGCAACAAAGGAAAAACGATCCAAACTGCATTTTAATAAAGTTACGATCAGCACAAAATGATTTGAGAATGTTTGTATGTTTTTCCCTCTATCCACACCCCACCTGCAGATGCTCTGTTACACCAGTGTTTTAACCCCAAACTTTCCTCCCTACAGTCACAATCTGTTTTGGGATTTACTCAATCATGCAGCTAAATTCATAAAAATAGGATACCAGTAAGCAAACTTCAGTGTCCTTTAATCCTTTATCACATCAATGAAGAGTTTATTCTTGCCTGTTGTAGCAACTTTGAAATATTCTGCTCAGATTTTTTGGTTTGTTTTTCTTTTCAGATTGGAACTAACATGGTTGACTACCTGACCAGAGTGAACATTGTGAGTCCACAGCAGCAGGTGTTTATGTTGTGCTCGTTTCATCAGCTACATTCTATTACAACTTCAGTCATGTTCTGATAGAGGAAATCATTCCTGCTCTCTTCCAAAGATTAATTTCATCCAATAAAGCTGTCAATCATTTATTAGTCTGTCAGTGTGATCAGTGTTTCAGACTCTTCTCAGCACTGACTTGGAGGGAAAATGGCTCCACATTAGGTTGTGTGCTTCTAACATTGGTCAGTGTGTTTAAGAATGAATACTGCAGCAAAACCCATAAAGGGCCATCAAAAGATCTTTGTTTGTGTTCGTACAGAGCAGAGGAACAGTTTGTGTCAATGATTGAAAGCAGAGGACATGTCCACAGAGACAGAGAGCAGCTCTGAGAGGAAGCCTGGACAAACTGCAGCACAGGCCTCAGTCCTCCTCAGTGTGTTTGCTGCGACCACAATAACTTGATTTGATGACAAACTCTTCATCAACACATGGATGTTTTTACTCTGAGGCTCTGAACAAACATGTGGAGCAGCGGGAGAAGCACTTTTCACCGAGCTCTGAAGCTTTTTCAATCATTTTCGGAGAGAAATGAGAGAGAAAAGCGGGTGAGCAGTGCTGCTCACGGCGGTGAATCTGTGCGCTTTGGAGGCTCCACAAAGAAGGCGCAGCGAGCAGCAGAGCTCAACATGACTTCAGTCTGAAGAGACACAAGTCTACTATCTGCTCCTTCACTGTCAGCCTTCAGCACGGCTCCATCTTTTAGTTTGGACTCTTTTATCAGGGAGAGAAAACACAAGAGGCTCGGCTTTCAGACGGCCCAGAGGAGGCCCGGCCCGGCTTGAGTCTCTACGGTTCTCATGGTGCGTTTAAGAGCAGCGTATTGCTCATTGAGCTTTAACGTGTTAGTCACTCCGTGCTGTGAACGACTCTACGACTGAACTATGGCAGAACAAGCTCCAGCCCCAGCCGCCGCCCCGGCCAAGGCGGCCAAGAAGAAGGCCCCCAAGCCGAAGAAGGCCGGCCCCAGCGTCAGCGAGCTCATCGTTACAGCTGTGTCCGCGTCCAAGGAGCGGAGCGGCGTCTCCGCGGCCGCCCTCAAGAAGGTCCTGGCTGCAGGAGGATACGATGTGGACAAGAACAAGGCTCGCGTCAAGACTGCTATTAAGAGTCTGGTGGCAAAGGGCACTCTGGTCCAGGTTAAGGGAACCGGGGCCTCCGGATCCTTCAAGATGAGCAAGAAGGTCGCAGAGAAGAAGCCGGCTAAGAAAGTCGCTCCTAAAGCCAAGAAACCTGCAGCGGCCAAGAAGCCTAAGGCAGCGGCAGCTAAGAAGCCAGTAGCCGCTAAGAAGTCCCCGAAAAAGGTCAAGAAGCCCGCGGCGGCCAAGAAAGCAGCCAAGAGCCCCAAGAAGCCCACAAAGAGCCCCAAGAAGGCTACCAAGAGCCCAAAGAAACCCACTAAGAGTCCTAAAAAGGTGGTCAAGAAGGCTCCTGCAGCCAAGAAAGCCCCCGCAAAGAAGGTTGCCAAGCCTAAAGTCAAGAAGGTAGCAGCAAAGAAGAAGTGAGCTGAGACCACCGAAGATTCACCTCAAAACTAAAGGCTCTTTTAAGAGCCACCCACATCTCACACTGAAGAGTAGAGTCCTGTTCATTCATGTTACATTTAACACATTCAATCAATAACAGAGACATTCATTCTTATTCACTGAGCTCTGTCACCTCGTAGGCACATTCAATTTACAAACTTATTACAATCACAGCAGACAGGACAAACACTTCAAACATGTAACATCAACAGGCCTCATTCAATAAGTCCTGTTCAACAATAAACCTTGTTCAGCAGCGTTCATATGATTGGACTCAATCCATCAGTTCAAGGACATGGCTGCTGTAAGCTTAGAATATACTAACTCAAATATACAACACACTGCTCCCAGTGCTCCTCAACCGAGCACCATCATCCAAATACATTTATCACAAGCAGACTGTGAGCTGAACAAGCTGTTACTCAAATACATCATTTCAATAACAAACACTTCTTTAACAAACATGCTCTCTGTTTGGGTTTATAATGCAAGAGTCCCTGAAATCTACCTGAGGCCAGGTCATATTTAAATATACAAGTGTCAAAATCCCAATAAATATTTTTTTAGTCTCTTTATCAACTCCACTACTAACCATTTAAATCAATATTTAATGCAATGGTGTTCTTTAGTTCCCACAGATCATGGTTCAAAGAGGATAACTCACTTGTTTTCATGAAAATTCATGTTAAATCTTTTTTAAATACATTGGAAAGCCCTAAATATAAATACAATAGTTTTACATGGAATAGATTTTTGTTTATTGTATTTTAAATTTTACATTTTGATAGATTTTTTTTTTTAACCAAGTGATGTTGATAAATTAACAAGAGACAACTCTCCTGTCATATGCTGCCATTTAATGCTGTATTTAGCTGGTTTGGAGGGCATATATTGCCTAAAATGGAAGGAACATCTGAATGCCTCTAGCCTTTCATCCACTGTGACATTAGGGCCTGGATTAAAGACAAGTGGAAGTTGATCTACCCACTTGTCCCTCACTGTCCTAATGGCTGCCAGCTTGTCTCTCTTTGATCCCAGCTCCTGCAGTCACATTCCTAAGTGTCCTTGAGCAAGGCACTGAACCCCAAACTGCTCCTGCTGTTTTTCAGCGGTGTGTGTATGAGATTAGCTAATACTGATGGTCCCTTACTATAGCAGCCTCTACCATCATTGAGTGAATGTGGTATGAATGGGTGAATGTGACGAGTAGTGTAAAAGAGCTTTGAGTGGTCAGAAGATAAGAAAGACATATATAAGTACAAGTCTATTAAACATTTACCATTTACCATGACCAGCTCAAAAGCTGACTGGATGTCTTTTTACACAAGTCCCTGCTATCCTAGTGGCTCTGTCTTTATAATGTTTTCTGCAGACAGTTTTGTCTGACGTATATTTGGGGATGGAGATCGCTGAGGGGGGCCAGGGTTGTCACCTGTTTACTTCTGCTGCTCATTCTGTAACACTCTGACAGAGAGCATTTGAGATATGAAGACAGAGTCAGATACGTCAGTCTGAAAACACCTTCTGCTTTTGTGAAGAGAATTCCTCCAGGCGTAGATTTATTAGATGTGTTCATGATGTTTCAGGGTCTTTGATGTCAAATGTTGGGCTGTCACCTTGTTAATAAGTCTTTTATTTCACACATGATATATTTTGTTTGATTTTCCTGGAACATTGCGTCAACTGTCTTCATCTGTACTCGTGTTTGAAATGTCACATTGTCTTGATTTTGGATGCAAACTTGGATCCTGAAGACTTCCTGGTCACTCTCTGAGAGGGACAGTCTTCAGCATCATCACTGAGCGGCTCTTCTCTTTAGAGTCAGCTCAGAGACTGAGTGCAACAGGATGGAGCTACAGGGTGTCAGCGAGGCCAGGTGGAGTCTCAAAGCTGCTCATGAATAATGTTTCTCTCCCTGTCTTTACAAATGTTCTCTAAGGACTGATGGAAATTAAACTTTGACGTTGTTGCTGATAGTGAGCTCGAGGTCGATGTAAAACCACTTCCTGTCACACACCCTGTTTTTATAAGTTATTGTGTGTCAATCTAACGTTCACAAAGGCTTACTTTATAAACAGGTTCAGTGTGAGCATTAAACAAAGTGACACAACAAGCTGTCAACTTTCCCTTCAGCACCTCGGACAGCGACGGGAAGCTTTACATCTCAATGCTGATCAATAAAACCACGAGTTAAACAAGAACTAATACACACCTGCACACACTCTGATCAGAGGTTAGTTGAAGCTGAGTTGATCAAAGTTTCTGATTCTGCTTCATGTTTGGATCTAAACTCTTTGAACCACACTCTAAATACATTGTTACAGGACTACTGGTGGTTTAGTCAGTGATTCGAGCTTAAAACAATTTTGATCTGCATGAATGACAATAACTAACAGATCTCATGCTGTTCATTTGTTGACAGAATTTGAGCATCCATTGAGCTCGTGTTTGAGCACCGAGGCAGCATTGCTCCAGCACTGTAACGAAATCATCGGAGTGGAGAGAACGTTCACATACTCTTGACTGAATACTGACCGAAACGGGATCATTTTATTGACACACAGCTCTGATGACTTATCTTAAAGAGGGGCCAGTGATCAAACTCGATGATTGCAGTTTGATCAATTTTGTGTAAAACTTTTCCAAATGTGTGCTGAATCGTTGACTGTAAATGTGATAGAACAGTGTGGAAATGATCTCTGTAGGTGTAGTGAGGTGGCTCTTAAAAGAGCCGTTGTGGTGGTTAGAGCAGCAGTAGAAGACAGTTTATGCTCTCTCTCCACGGATGCGTCGGGCCAGCTGGATGTCTTTAGGCATGATGGTGACCCTCTTGGCGTGGATGGCGCACAGGTTGGTGTCCTCGAAGAGACCCACGAGGTAAGCCTCGCTGGCCTCCTGCAGAGCCATGACGGCGGAGCTCTGGAAGCGCAGGTCGGTCTTGAAGTCCTGAGCGATCTCACGGACCAGGCGCTGGAAGGGCAGTTTGCGGATGAGCAGCTCGGTGGACTTCTGGTAACGACGGATCTCTCGCAGAGCCACGGTACCGGGCCTGTAACGATGAGGCTTCTTCACGCCTCCGGTAGCCGGTGCGCTCTTACGGGCTGCCTTGGTGGCCAGCTGCTTCCTGGGGGCTTTGCCTCCGGTGGACTTACGAGCGGTCTGCTTGGTTCTTGCCATTGTCTCTGCTTACTGTGAGCGGGAGAATAATGTTGAAGAGAGAGGAGGCGCGCTGCTCTTAAAGCGGAGGAGCAGCTGTGACACGGTGACGCTGCTTCAGACCTCCGGCTCCTGATTGGTGAGAGGCCGCTCCTGGAGCCCAGCCCCGCCGCACGGGGGGGAGCGAGCCCCCGCCTCAAGCTCCGCTGCTTATTGGAGAGAAATGCCTCCAGAGTTTGAAGTGGGGCTGAGCGCGGGCCGCCCTCTGCTGCTCTGTTGGAAGCCTCTTTTCTGGTTGGTGAGCCAGGAAAACGCGCGCGCTCCGCGGGTATATGAGCTGGGTTTGGTCTGTGGAGGACATTATTTCTCTGAGTTCATACTTCAGGAAACAACCTAACGATGAGTGGAAGAGGCAAAACCGGCGGAAAGGCCAGAGCAAAGGCAAAGACTCGCTCATCCCGTGCCGGGCTCCAGTTCCCAGTCGGTCGTGTCCACAGACTGCTGCGTAAAGGGAACTATGCCCAGCGTGTTGGTGCCGGTGCCCCCGTGTACCTGGCAGCTGTGCTGGAGTACCTGACCGCTGAGATCCTGGAGTTGGCTGGAAACGCTGCTCGTGACAACAAGAAGACTCGTATCATCCCCCGTCACCTGCAGCTGGCTGTCCGCAACGACGAGGAGCTCAACAAGCTGCTGGGCGGAGTGACCATCGCTCAGGGCGGCGTGCTGCCCAACATCCAGGCTGTCCTGCTGCCCAAGAAGACCGAGAAGGCCGCCAAGAAGTAAACACTTACAAAGGACTGCAAACAAATACAAAGGCTCTTTTAAGAGCCACCCACCATACACCTTAAAGAGCAGAACTTCACTAATATGTATATGAGAAACTGTTGGATTATTTTGTAGGACGATAAACCTCTCTGGGATTTTCATTTCAGGTTTCATAACGCAAACTGTAAATATTTACTCTGATGGCGACCCTAATGCTTCATTTATCTTGAATATAAATCAATCATATGAAACTTTGCATCATAAAATTCATAACTGAAGGCTGGTGTAATACGAACTGCTGTTCATAATTTATAAAACGCAGATATAATGGTTGTCTGTTAGTCACTGCTTCATCAGGTTCATAGTAAGAGTGTTTCTAGCAGATCTGTGAATCAGCTGCAGGATGAGCACAGACCGTCTAAGTATCCAGTCTCAGTGAAAGCAGGGCTTGATATGTTTGAGGATAGTCTTCTATCTAACAGAGTGTCCTTATATCTGGTTATTTATGAGCCATGTGATGGGTGGGGAGGTTAGATGCCCTTATATTGAATCTAACATAAAAAGTGCCCTCACCTGTATTCTAAACATGTAAAGCTGCTTATTTGCTCTAAGTATATTTCCATTTATTCATGAACAGTTTCCTGTATTTACCATGTTTGCATGTGTTCAGGATAAGAATGTATTTATCTGAAAAGTCACTTTTGCTTCAGTGTCCTAATTTATGTTACAACAACATCTGCTTATTCTCAGACCTTCTTTACGCACATCTACAGGGTCAGTAAATGATATGAAGGAACACACCGGCTTTTTCCACAAAAAAACACCTAAGAAAATACTATAATAAATGGCTGTAACTTGCTTAGTAAAGGTTTGATAGTGACAAAGCTTCATTTGGAAGTCTAAAACACCTAACTACAACTTTCTAACAAAACAAAACTTCCTGATGTTTTGTCTACGTTCCTAGTAAAAAATGACCTACATTTCCAGATTTTTTAAAAAACTCTTTGGTATTTTCATCCATTATCAGAAAAACAAATATAAAACTGCTACTTTAAATGCAGCACAGTGAAAGATAAGGCTCTCCTGAATAAAATGATGTATGGCACTTGATGCTGAGTGCTTCAATAGGTTAGAAAATCAGAATAAATACAGGAGAGTCTGGCGCCCCCAAAAATGGTCTAGTCTTTAAGGGTTTTAATACATGAATGTTGCTTTGTTGTTATACTACTATTACATTATGCATTTAGAAAACGTATATTTTTTCCTGATGAATATCAATGTTGTTACCATTTCATTAATGTTCTTTTAGATGTAATTATTATTATTATTTACTGATTTACGTCAGCCATGTAACTTTGGTTTTACCTCCAGACGAACACCTTAGGATACGGCCCGTGTGTTTCCTCTATACTTGGAGAAACTGGACAAATGTGACGGTGAGACAAAGCTGATTACATATTTGATGAACTTTAAGACACGCTTTTATCTTTTAATGAGAGCTTATTGGAAACGACTCACCACAGACACACATTCAAATAGAATGTGTAGATTTTAGTGATGATGGTGGTCTGTTAATGTTGTTATCCAATGAATGAAATGTGGAAAAGGCATCAAAATATAATCTGACTTCAGTTCTCCCTCTCACCAACTGCGTCGCGCGTTTCCCCTGCCTCTAAAATGTACGTACGCCTGGGTCAGAGTTTGCTTACCGCTAGTCACGTCAAGTTTGTTTTTTATAAATCACAAACTTGGCGTGAAACCGGCGTACGCCAATTTCAGGCCCCGTTTTGTGCGTAAGCCACCTTTATAAATGAGACCCCAGGTCATGGCGTTGCCTTGTTGCGGCGACAAGCAGCAGCAGTAGTCCCGTCTGCTTTTAGAGTGGTTTTAATCTGTCTTTAGTGGACATGTTTTAACCCACCTGTTGTGGATTGTGTATTTTCCTTATTATCTTGACTATGTGGATTCATCATGGATTTTGTGAGCGCTTTGCTTATGAACATCGTTGCTCTGGGGACTGTCATGGACTTTCAAACAAACTAGCTTTAACTTAATTATTAACCTCAGATTTCTCTTCTAATGGACTTCATGTAAAAAAAAAGCTGTCCTCTGGATGCCTTAGTGTCTTATTGAGTTCCTCCAGTATTGGTAATGTGAAAAGGTGCCTCTGGATGTCTTGCAGTGGGTTCACCTTATAAGGACAAGTGAGTATGTTGGAGCTATTTACATTGTTTCGTATGTTTGATTATTTTTACTTTAATCAATTGATTTATTTATTGTGATTTAATTTAAGGTAATTAACTTTGATGCCACAGGGGTATTAGCATATTTCGTTACTCACTTTTAAAGGTTAGGGATAGTTTTGCACCGGGTGACGTCTATACATATGGGTAGGTAAGATAGGAGGGGCGGACACCGGGGATGGTGAATGTTTTTTTACCGGGAGATTTGAAAGAGACGCTACCTTTTGTTTGAGCGAACCTTTTGTTATACAATAAACCACCAAAAGATTGAATACTTGGCTGGACATTGACACTTCTTTGGACACCGTGTAAGATCCACTCTCCCCGTGCCCCGTGGCCGGATTTTGATTTGAGATTTCCGTTTTGTAAGTTAACCAAGTCAAACGAGAGGCACCCTACTGCAGGCAAGATGGCGCCGCCACAACATCCACACCGGAAGTCCATACCGGAAGTCCATACCGGAAGTGATTCTTTAACCCCCTCTCTACCCAATGCCGGATGCTTCGAACTGGAAGTTTCTTCTTCGTGTAGCGTATTGATTGCATTAGTCTGTCGCTGCTAAATCAATTAGCAGAAAGCTAATTGTGATAGAGAGAGTGAGTGAGAGAGATCCCGCTGTGTATGAAGAACAGAATAATGTAGAGTGTTAGTGTGTGTGGGGGGAGGGGATGAGAAGGAAAAGACTGTAAGTAAGAGGGAAAATACACTCAAGCTGTACACAGAGATCTATATTCACCACAAAAACAACAGAGGCTCCCCAGGATTGTGTACTGTACATCTATCATCAGTGGCTGACAGTGGTGCCTCAAGTTGAAATATTTTAGTCCTAATATTTTATGTTGATTTGGAGTTTGTCTAGTCATTCTAATTGAAGGTTCCAACTTCAATGTTTTCATGGACGCCAAATAAAGTGATCTTGTTAAGACATTGGTGTACATGCATCAAGCATTCAATCTGAATAAAACTGTTTGACAAGCTCAGAGTGTTTACGCCCATCTAATGTCTCAAAATAGAAGGAGAAACCATTCCCTCCGTTTGTTCTTGTGGTTAATGAACACCCCTGTCACTGTGTCATTGTAACGTGTTACAAATTATGTTAAAAAAGAAACAGTCACCACACACCTCTACATTTTCCTCCTCCACTCGCCCCTGCACCATAGATAACATTCTGCTCTTCTCTCGTGACTGTGGATCTACTCTGGATCTGTATTTCATTCATTCATTAATCTATACATGTGATCACATAGGCAGACAGCATGCAAGGTAATTTGGAACAAACACTACAGCAAACTGTACTGAGGTACAGTCAGGCTAACACAACATAAAATAACATATGACCCAGACAAAACAAGAGAGGCATATGCAGATGTCATCACGGCAGCATCATAATCAGCTTTAAGTATTTCAACACACACTCGGAACAAAAGGCTGTGCATGGCTGAGACGTTAACACTATAACTTAGTGATTCGTGCAGGCTTCTAAGTAACTTGAATTCTCAACAGCCTATACACTTTTGGAGTCAATCAACTAGTCAATAATACTGATACGATTAAAATGTAAGTGCAAAAAAGTTAATAGAATTACGCGTAAACCTACGTGTTTTTGAAGGCTTTTATTTTGCGTTCACGTTCCTGTTTTTCAAGGCTTTTATTTTTGTAACTTCCGGTGTGGGTGTTATTGCAACGTTTTTAGCTTTGTAACTTCCGGTATGGACTTCCGGTATGGACTTCCGGTGTGGATGTTGTGGCGGCGCCATCTTGCCTGCAGTAGGGTACTCTTGAGTCAAACAGCCACTACAGAGTAGTATCCTCTTTGGACGTCCTTCTTGTGAATTAAATGTAGAAATGTGCAAGTGTCAGGACCCCAACACCTCAGTATGTCTGACTTAATCCTAAACTGTAAATATTAAGAAGTTGCAGAAATTGATAAATATTTTAATACTGCTCGGTACATTTCATATACATGAATCCAAATTTAATTAATCTTACCCACACTTTTCAATGTTTGTCACTGAATGTAAAAACTTCATAGACTCCTTAAAATGTATTAACAACAACAACAAAAAAACACACACACACTTTAGATTTATTTAAATACTGTCATGTCTGATAAAGCTCTGTCTTTTATTTTCTTTAAATGCATTATAATGTGTTTATAATATGTATAACTATACAAGTTTCCTATAATATAAGTACTGTTATCCAACGCCGTCAATAACGAGTTTCTTCTTCTTTTTCTTCTTTTTCTTTTTTTTCTTCTTTTTCTTCTTTTTCTTCTTTTTCTTCTTCTTTAAAAAAGCAACTATTGGTCGGGGATCGTCACGTGTCTCAGAGACGTGTATTGTGTTTATTCAGTTGAGCTCTGAATCTCAGCCAATCCTCTTCGAGGGACAGAGCAGTTTGATCTGAATTGAGTCGATATAAATACAATCTCCTGAGCCTCCACCCAACATCCATCTATCTAAGGTCAGTCCGACTAGAACAAGATGCCTGAGACAGTGAAAGCACCCAAGAAGGGCTCTAAGAAAGCCGTGTCTAAGGCAACCAAGACCGGCAAGAAGAGGAGGAGGACCAGGAAAGAGAGCTACGCCATCTACGTGTACAAGGTCCTGAAGCAGGTCCACCCCGACACCGGGATCTCTTCCAAGGCTATGGG
Organism: Notolabrus celidotus; assembly: GCF_009762535.1. Classification (NCBI taxonomy): domain Eukaryota; kingdom Metazoa; phylum Chordata; class Actinopteri; order Labriformes; family Labridae; genus Notolabrus; species Notolabrus celidotus. The sequence goes on along the minus strand of NC_048279.1, from coordinate 5,625,298 downwards.
TATCATGAACTCGTTTGTGAGTGATATCTTTGAGCGCATCGCCGGTGAGGCCTCCCGTTTGGCTCACTACAACAAGCGCTCCACCATCACCTCCAGGGAGATCCAGACCGCCGTCCGCCTGCTGCTGCCCGGTGAGCTGGCCAAGCACGCCGTGTCTGAGGGCACCAAGGCTGTGACCAAGTACACCAGCTCCAAGTAAAGCCGCTGTGAACCAGCAACCACAAAGGTCCTTTTCAGGGCCACCTACATCAACCTTAAAGCGCTGAAGCATCAGATGTTACAGTACACAATCAAACAATATTACTTGTGATTATATATCTACATAATTCTTCGAATTCAGAACCACATATAAAGTGTATGCTCAAACTAACCTCGTGATTACTTGTCTGTGAAGACAGATTCAAACTCTTAGCAGCTTTCTTGCGTGATTACTTGTTGGTACTGTGAACTTATAAACAGATTTCTAATAAATATCCATTCTTTAAATTGTCCACTCTTTAAGCACCAATCGCAGGGAGCAGGAATGTCACAACAACGCAGACCCACGATCCCGCCAGAAGGCGCGCGGACACAAAACTTTTCCCCGTGCGCTGAGCTGCTGCAGGACTGCAGCTAACAGTTCCATTCGGTCCCTTTATACATTTAATGGATACGTTAATACAGAACGAGGGGTTTCTGTCTAATTATAGCATTCATATTATGAAATATCATGTAGGCTAAACGTGGACCGGGAGAATTCAGGGATTTCACGCATGCGCTCTGCTATTCGGCCTTTTTAGTAGTTGAAGCACTTGTGCAGAAGATGCAGCTTTCAGTGCTAGAGGCCAAAATCTGACACGTATGGGGTTAGTGTAAATATATTTGATTGTTGGTGTTGGCTAGACCTGGAGTCCTGCCTTAATGTTTAAGTTTGTCAGCGCTTTATACGAGGATTTACGCGCAGCTAGCTCAAGTGATCATGCTTACATGAAGGTGATCAAAGATTATACACATTCACTGTCCCGGTCAGGCTTTTATTTTTCTTATGATGAATTCATGAAGAATGGTCAACTGCATATCGGTGGCAATTTAAATAAAAACTGGAGGATGATTTCTGTCTCTATTGATTCAGTGCGTGGCTCTTAAAAGAGCCGTTGTTGTTGTTGTTGTTGTTGACTCTGAAGAGTTTAACCTCCGAAGCCGTACAGAGTGCGGCCCTGTCTCTTCAGAGCATAAACCACATCCATGGCGGTCACAGTCTTTCTCTTGGCGTGCTCGGTGTAGGTGACGGCGTCACGGATCACGTTCTCCAGGAACACCTTGAGCACACCTCGGGTCTCCTCGTAGATGAGACCGGAGATACGCTTCACTCCGCCACGGCGAGCCAGACGGCGGATGGCGGGCTTGGTGATCCCCTGGATGTTATCACGGAGGACTTTACGGTGACGCTTGGCGCCTCCTTTACCGAGTCCCTTTCCTCCTTTGCCTCTTCCACTCATGTTTCCAAGCTCAGTTTAAAAGAAATCTGAATGAGGAGAAAGTGCGACATCTCAGCTTCATGTGGAGGAGATGAGGACCTCTGAGGGGACATAAGGGGGGGGGGGGGGGGGGGGTTCTTCTTCTTCTTCTTCTTCCAGAAATGATAACTTCTTCAGAGTATTAGCGCCATCTACAGAGCAGAAGCTCGAATCAGGGACAACATGTCTCCTGTAAACCAAAGTGAGCTCCACAGTGAGCAGTGATGAGACAAGACCTTAACCAGGAACAGACTCAGCCAGCACAGCCTGGTCATAGAGACAGAGACACAGGCACACCTGGCTGCCCGAGAGGACAGACTATGTCCACTCTGTCCACACAGACAGGCGGATGAATGAATTATTTTTTATAATTGAAATTATTGTTACTTTAACTAATGATTTGCAGAATAAAAAAAAAACTAATTCCTTCATACATGTGAAGTGTAAATTGTGATTGTATACTTAGACAGAGACTGGTTTTTTATCTTCTTTATTAGCCGCTCTACACTGTAAACATGTTCATGTTTTTCCAGCTCATTTTTTCAGAGATGATAATAAATAAATAAGAAAATAAACAAACATCATGCCTTCAGCATACTGCTGAACAACATGTCATCATCTGATACAGCACATACAACACGTCTGTAGCACCACCTTATACAATGCCTTGCAAAAAATATTTGTAGCCTACATAAGTGAGGAAACGTCAAGAGAAGTCGGATTTACAGAAATACCCAAATAACTTTATCTGCAGTGGTCTCACTTTTATTATCTAAGTAACAGAGAGCCTTAAGATGTGAAGTAAAGTGTAACTTTAACATTAAGATGTATCCTAAACAAGATATAAACATCAAATAACAATAAAGCTTCCAGCCTGAGCGTCCTCTCTGATGACGTCACGTGAGTTAAACCACAAACCCTCTATGAATAAGATAATCTCTCGCCGGGTGCGGTGGCGCGCGCCTGTAATCCAAGCTACCGGGAGGCTGAGGCTGGAGGATCGTTTGAGCTCAGGAGCTCTGAGCTGCAGCGGACTGTGTCGATCGGGTGTCCGCACTAAGTTCGGTATCGATATGGTGCTCCTAGGGGAGCCCGGGACCACCAGGTCGTCTAAGGAGGGGTGCACCGGCCCAGGTCGGAGACGGAGCAGGTCAAAGCCCTCGTGCCGCTCAGTAGTGGGATCGCGCCTGAGAATAGACGCTGTAGTGCAGCCTGAGTAATACAGCGGGACCCGGTCTTTTTACACTCTGCACACTGACAAACAAACACACACAGGCTCAACATCAATGTTTCTACATGTTACAACAGCTTCAGCACTGCTTCTGCTGCTTCTTGTTTCCATACACACCTGCACAGAGCAGCTGTGTTTGTTTGACCTACAGCGATGCAATGACCATCAGTCACAGCAGCTGATCTCACATCCATTCAAGTTAGAGGTTTGTCTTTATCAGACTGAGTGAGCATGATGAAGAGCAGGGACGTACTCAGTCTGTTTGAGGAGCATTGAGAACAAACACAAAAAGGGCTCCTCTTGTGTGATGTGAGGAGCAGAGCACTAAAAGAGCTGCCTCTTACAGCATTTTGAAGACCACTGTGTGAGCTCTTCAGTTTTCTCTCTCCTTGGTGTTCTGTGATCATAAGGTAGTTGAATTTACGTCAATTTGAGGTGAAAATGTAAATCTGTGAAAGGAGAACACACACTCCTACAAAATGTGCCTTTAATAAGCAAACACATAAAATCTGGTCAAAGTTCAAATAAGAGATAAGATAAGAGATTCCTTTACTCGTCCCACAGGGGGAAATTCAAGTGTTACAGTAACAGAGTAGACAAAGTGCAAAATAAATATACAAAGCATTGGAACCACTGGAGGGGAACCTGAGGAGGATAATGATTACATTTTATTTATTGGAAAAGCATCAAGAGAGCACCTTGTTTACAGCCTGTCCACTAGAAGGACACCTATGACAGCTTTCATGTGTTTTCCACTAAAAGGTCACCAGTGAGGTCATTTCATAATGTTTTATTACTCCAACAATGTTCAAACAGGCTCTTCTGCTGTTTTTTATTTCAGTCATGAGGGCACCGGGAAGTGGAGAAAATGTACTCTGTCATGCAGAAAGTGTAATATTGTCTTTGTTCTGTCCTGTTCTGAGCTCACATCAACTTTTATGTGTAAATGGTTAAATCAAAGATTGCTTCTTGTCACTCTTGTGATGTCTCACTTGGACACCTGAACACAACACAGTCATCATTGATAAAATAATTGAGACCCGGGTACTTCTTTTGGAGACAAGTCAAACTGTGGGTGATGAGAAAGGACTGCCTTACAACAGCTGACACAATTAGAATTCAATTATTCATTCATTCAATTTAACATTATAACAGCGATGATAGTGGGGAGACTGATATTAACAAGTGAAGCAGCTGGAGTGTGGCATGTCCACAGCAGCAGGACGTCAGCAACGACCCAGAGGAACCTACAAGACAAGGGAGCTCACAGACTCCAGAAAGGTCTATGGTTAGTAACATCTAATGGGACGGGAAGAGTTAAAGTGAGAGACAGGCAGACAGAGGAGAGAGAGGGGAAGACAGGATCCCAGTGTGTCAGTTCCCCCGTGCAGTGGCACAAGTACATGTGGCCTATGCTACTTAAATATAAGTTAGTAGGTAAAGCACATGTCCTTTATTTCCTTGGAAGACGGCTTGAGTTATAACTCACTCAAAGAAGCAATATAGCAACCCTTTGAGCTTGTGACCTCATAGGCCTACAAGCAGAAATGTAGAAACCAAAGGAAATCAAGTGGTCAAACTTTCAATGAGTCTGCACAAGAACAAGGGTTCTCTATGACTTATAATGTGCTGCTAGCAAAGTGAATGACCATTTTGAAGTCCTTCGTCAGCTAATGCTAGTGGAAGAATTTGAGAATAATCTACCAGAGAAGATGTTGTAAATGAACAGAAGGTGACCTCATTGTCTGAAGCAGCTTTCTCAGCTGATAAATGTGTTCTAACCATAGACTATAATCATTTATGTTCTTGACACGTCTATGAAATGAAGAGCAACATTCAGAGTTAAAATACTGACGTTTTTAGGTTTTAAAATTCAGTTAATGTAAAGTTTTTTTTTCCCAAGTATAATATTCATTATTTGCCAGATTTTTTATTTTAATCCCCAGCATTTTTTTTACAGTTTTTTTCAGTTGCTCAAACACAATTTTGAAAACAGGGCCCATTTGTCAAAACACTACACACAATTCACACAACCACACACACAAGTAGCAGAACACCTCAGATCCTTTGCAAAATGAAACACTCGTAAAAACGAATTTATCAAAACCATATTTTGTTACCATATGAAACACACACATTTCATATGACTGAATTCTGTTTGAACCAGTTCCACACTGCTGCTGCTAACATAAAACACTTAGCAATTCTACTTCTCAGTGATGAGAGTTCCGTGAGTGAAGTACACAGAAATAATGCAAATATACAATAAATTCACCAAACACAACACAAGACCAACGCTGCAGACTGATGAAAATATCATTTATTTCTCTCTATATACCCAAATCAGTCAACATGGAACGGAAATTTTATCATGGCAATAAATGCACTTAAAGAAAAAGCACGAAGGGCAATCTATGCATTAAAAACCAAATTATTCAAGATTAACATTCCAATTAGAATCTGGACCAAAATATTTGATAGTGTAATTGTACCTATAGCTCTGTATGGAAGTGAGATCTGGGGCCCCCTCAGTAGACTGGAGCATGGCTCATGGGACAAAAACCCAATAGAGGCTCTCCATACTGAATTATGTAGAAGAATTCTACATGTTCAAAGAAAAATAACGCCTGCCGAGCAGAACTGGGACGTCTCCCATTACTATTAAACATTCAGAAACGGGCAATCAAATTTTGGACCCATCTACATTTAAGCCCAAAAGACTCACTTCAATTTAAAGCAGTAAAAACCCAAGAGCTGAACCCTGAAAACTGTCCCCTTAGTCAGCTGGTGAGGAAGCTAATCATCCAGACTCCAATCAACACTAATCCAAAACACAACTAAATGAAACTCATCATGAAGCACTCCAAAGATCTGTATTTAGAACACTGGAGAAACCAAACAAAGACCCAAAGTAGAATGAATTGTTATTTGACCCTAAACCGTGATTATAAATGATCTGAATATCTGTACAGTGTCAGAGATACAAAACATAGACGTATCCTGACCAAATACCGGCTGAGTGATCACCAGCTGGCTATAGAGACAGGGAGACACAGACAGACATGGCTGCCCAGAGAGGAGCGTCTATGTGCTCACTGCTCTACAGGGGACATAGAGACAGAGATGCACTTCCTCCTCCACTGTAGCAAGTTCTGTTTACTAAGAGATTCCCACTACAGGAAAATTACTACAATAGTATCAAACTTCCCAACATTAACCCCAGAAGAGAAACTGTCAGTTATCCTGGGGTAAGGGTCAGCAGCTCCCCTGGCTGCTAAATATGTGTCTGTCTGTCACAGCCTGAGGGACGCACCATCCCATAATATTTTATTTTAGGTGAAGGTTTTATGAGCATACAGCATCAAGTGAGGACATTGAGATATGCTGTATGGGTAATCGTTCATCAATGTGTATAAAATATGTAATAGGCCTATGTAATGAATATATATGTAATGTATGTGTATGAATCTTATGTGATTTGGCAATAACATGTCTATGTTCATGCCAATAAAGCAAATTGAATTGAATTGAATAAAGACAAACCTCTAACTTGAATGAACACAGCTGCTCTGTGCAGGTGTGTATGGAAACAAGAAGCAGCAGAAGCAGTGCTGAAGCTGTTGTAACATGTAGAAACATTGATGTTGAGCCTGTGTGTGTTTGTTTGTCAGTGTGCAGAGTGTAAAAAGACCGGGTCCCGCTGTATTACTCAGGCTGCACTACAGCGTCTATTCTCAGGCGCGATCCCACTACTGAGCGGCACGAGGGCTTTGACCTGCTCCGTCTCCGACCTGGGCCGGTGCACCCCTCCTTAGACGACCTGGTGGTCCCGGGCTCCCCCAGGAGCACCATATCGATACCGAACTTAGTGCGGACACCCGATCGACACAGTCCACTGCAGCTCAGAGCTCCTGAGCTCAAACGATCCTCCAGCCTCAGCCTCCCGGTAGCTTGGATTACAGGCGCGCGCCACCGCACCCGGCGAGAGAGTCTCTTATTCAAAGAGGGTTTGTGGTTTAACGCACGTGACGTCATCAGAGAGGACGCTCAGACTAGAAGCTTTATTGTTGTTTGATGTTTATATCTTGTTTAGGATACATCTTAACGTTAAAGTTACACTTTGCCTCACATCTTAAGGCTCTCTGTTACTTAGATGATAAAAGTGAGACCACTGCAGATAAAGTTATTTGGGTATTTCTGTAAATCCGGCTTCTCTTGACGTTTCCTCTCTTTCATACAAATGCAATTCATTTTAAATTATAAAAAAGTACTTAGACAAAAGAAAGGGGAAATGAAAGAGAAGAAGATGTTCTTATATGTGGTTTTAAATACACGCGCTCACAGAGAACTTGTGACTTCAGAACTTTTAATCTTTGTGTTGGGCCAGGCTAAGGTGGCGGTGTGTTTAAGCCGCAGCAGGATGCGTTATTTATTTATTTGTTTTATTTGTTTTATTTGTTTTATTTGTTTTATTTGTTTTATTTATGTATCTATTTATTTGTTTATTTACTTGTTTATTTATCATCATTATCTGTAAAAACAATGAGCTGGAAAAACATGAACATGTTCACTCTGTAAAGTGACAAATAAAGATTGGAAAATAAAAAAAACAGTCTCAGTCTATAGGTCTCTAGGCTACAATCACAATTAACACATTGTATGAAGGATTTTTTAATTGTAAATACATTTCTTTAAAAACGCAAATCATTACTTACAGTAACACTACTTTTAATTAGCCTATAACAAACAATTAATTGATTTAGCTTATTAATTAGTAGTAAAACAAAACAGAGGTAGAAAACAGCAAACCTGTGTTAATGTGTGTAATTTATCAATTTTCTTATTAAATAATAATTACAGAAAGTAAAACACCAAAAAAATTACATGTTCAGTACATGTTCCATCTGTAAACAGATATGATGAATCAGCAGTGTGGGCTCGGGGGAGAACATCTGTCAGGTGGAGTGAAGGCTGTCTCTCAGGCTGTGACAGAGGTGGACATACTCTCTGCTGCTGACTCTGACTTCTCCCAGCACATGTTTCATTTTACTTTATTCACAGAGAGATTTAAAATCACAGACTTTGTCTCTGATCATGAGCTTCATACCTGCTGCAGTGTAGTAGGAAGTCTCTGTCTACACCTGTCTGTGTGGACAGAGTGGACACAGTCTGTCCTCTCGGGCAGCCAGGTGTGTCTGTGTCTCCCTGTCTCTATGACCAGGCTGTGCTGGCTGAGTCTGTTCCTGGTTAAGGTCTTGTCTCATCACTGCTCACTGTGGAGCTCACTTTGGTTTACAGGAGACATGTTGTCCCTGATTCGAGCTTCTGCTCTGTAGATGGCGCTAATACTCTGAAGAAGTTATCATTTCTGGAAGAAGAAGAAGAAGAAGAACCCCCCCCCCCCCCCCCCCTCATGTCCCCTCAGAGGTCCTCAGCGCCTCGATATGAAGCTGAGATTTCGTAGTCTTTCCTCATTCAGATTTCTGTTCAACTGAACTGGTAAACATGAGTGGAAGAGGCAAAGGAGGAAAGGGACTCGGTAAAGGAGGTGCCAAGCGTCACCGTAAAGTCCTCCGTGATAACATCCAGGGGATCACCAAGCCCGCTATCCGCCGTCTGGCTCGCCGTGGCGGAGTGAAGCGTATCTCCGGTCTCATCTACGAGGAGACCCGCGGTGTGCTCAAGGTGTTCCTGGAGAACGTGATCCGTGACGCCGTCACCTACACCGAGCACGCCAAGAGAAAGACAGTGACCGCCATGGATGTGGTTTATGCTCTGAAGAGACAGGGCCGCACTCTGTACGGCTTCGGAGGTTAAACTCTTCAGAGTCCACATCAACGATAACAACAACAACATCATCAATATCAACAACGGCTCTTTTAAGAGCCACACACTGAATCAATAGAGACAGATATTATCCTACACTGTTTAACACGCACCTATACCCGAAGTGTCCATGTCAAACATGAAAGTAATGAAAAGCTTATACAATTAGGCTGTATAATAACTCATAATCACTGTGTTCCTACTAGGCACTTCTGTATTTATGAATAATGATCTGCAGAGTAGAGGCGGTTCCAATCCTTGAAAGAGAAATGGCTGATAAACCAAACATAAAGGCAGGATTAGCCAACATGTCCAGTACAATACACTGGACTAGCCTACTTATTCTGTAATAAATTAAATAAGCCTATCAAACTGAAATGCGATATTAACACAACCCCAGACGCGTCTGATTTACCATCAAGTTGTTTCTTCTGCATAAGTGCTTCAATTATTAATAGGCTGAATATCAAGGCGCATGCGTAAAATCCCTGATTTTTCCCGGTCCACATTTGCTGTTATTTGTTATTTAATGGCATTCTTTGACGTAACCTCTTCGTTATTGCACTGTATGTAAAATGAATAAAGGTACTGGACTGTGGTCGTCGGCAGCAGTCCTGCTGTTAGAGCACGTGGGGCTGCGTTTGTCTGTGCGCGCGCCTTCTGGCGGGACCGTGGTCTGACTGTGTTACTGTCCTGCTCTCTGCATGTCGAGTTGTGCATCAACAGAGTGGTCCATTTAAGACACTATGATTCATATGTAGGTAAGAAATGTGACTGTGGTGAAGGCCATAGTACTCGGTACAGGCACCCAACAAGTAGGCTAACGCACGCAAGAAAGCCGATAAGAGTTGATTCGGTCTTCACTCACCAATAATCATTAGGTTAGTTTGATCCAAGACTTTATATGTGGTTCTAAATTAAACTAATTTAACATATTATAATGCATTTAAAGAAAAGAAAAGACAGAGCTTTACCAGACATGACAGTATAATTATTGATGAAATAATATGATATAAGATAGAAAAATATAACAAATCAAATCAGTGAAATAAGATTTATTCTTTAAATACATCTAAAGTGTGTGTGTTTTTTTGTTGTTAATACATTTTAAAGAGTCTATGAAGTTTTTAAATTCAGTGACAGACATTGAAAAGTGTGGGTAAGATTTATTAAATTTGGATTCATGAAAATGAAATGTACCGAGCTGTATTAAAAGATGTATCAATCTTAATTTAACTTCCATAATATAAGATTATGGTTTTAGGGTTTTATTTAATTGAACTGTGAAATTCATCAAATTGGCCAAAAAATTTTCTACGTCTCTCCAGAATAATTGAGTTACTTGGCATTCATAAAATAAATGTCTAATGCTGTCTTTCTCCTTTTTGCAGAAATCCCATAGGTTTCTTATTTCAACAAATTTTGATATGTAAGAATTTGTGTGATATATGTTATGTAATATGTTATAAAGTACTTCTTTAATTTTATCAAGGATAGTAAGGAAATTGTTGTCATTGTCATTCTATGTAAAAAATAAAATAATAATAACTCAAAAATAAAAGGTCCCTCGTGGAGTTATTTTTGGGTTACTATGAAGGTAGTGTCTTATATGTCTATTAGTTACTTATATGTCTACTCGTAATATCTACTCCATTTACAGTGAGCAATGGTTTTGGCAATGGTTCTCGTTCTGGACTTTCATTCAATATATTCAGTTTAGTTCCATATATTCAGACTCCATTCCATATATACAAATATGTTATAAGTTTTACATAACATGTTCGGTATTCATCAGAATAAACACATTTGTTATCTTCAATGTGGTCACATGCGTATCATCAATGTCAATAAAATACTCTTATTTTTAAATCTTTAACAACAAACACTGTTGTGTCAATTTATCTGACTTACATGTTTGTATTCCTGGACAGGAATGAAAATGATTAGCTGCACTTTGTGTCAGCAGTTGTAGACAATCATCATTATACTAACTAATAGTAAACAATGCGCTGTAAGATATTATAAGACCATCTGACTGCTGTAAACTTCTACTGGGTCCAAATACCCAAAGGAAAGCAAGCCGGGCCGGGATTCAGAAAATAGTTAGGACACCAATGCCTGGCTTGAAGGATGGACATACCGAGGCTCTGAATTGTAAAGTAAAAGCAGATATGTGAGTCACTCGCTTTTCAGGATGTTCACAACCAGTGGCATACTCAGGCTGCTTGAGGGGCAGAGGCAAAAATATAAAAAGGGCTCCTAGGATGCAGAAGTATAAATCAGCCTTAAGTCAGACATACTGAGGTGTTGGGGTCCTGATACTTGCACATTTCTTCATTAAATTCACAAGAAGGACGTCCAAAGAGGATACTACTCTGTAGTGGCTGTTTGACTTGGTCAACTTACAAAACTTAAGTCTCAAATCAAAATCCGGCCACGGGGCACGGGGAGAGTGGATCTTACACGGTGTCCAAAGAAGTGTCAATGTCCAGCCAAGTATTCAATCTTTTGGTGGTTTATTGTATAACAAAAGGTTCGCTCAAACAAAAGGTAGCGTCTCATTCAAATCTCCCGGTAAAAAAACATTCAAAATCCCCGGTGTCCGCCACTCCTATCTTACCTACCCTATGTATAGACGTCACCCGGTGCAAAACTATCAATCTTTAAAAGTGAGTAACGAAATATGCAAATACCCCTGTGGCATCAAAGTTAATTACCTTAAATGAAATAACAATAAATAAATCAATTGATTAAAGTAAAGATAATCAAACATACGAAACAATGTAAATAGCTCCAACATATTCATTGAGTGCTTCGAGGTGACCCTTTCCTTATAAGGTGAACCCACTCCAAGACATCCAGAGGCACTTTTTCACATTACCAATACTGGAAGTAACTCAATAAGACACTAAGGCATCCAGAGGACAGCTTTTTTACATGAAGTCCATTAGAAGAGAAACCTGAGGGCAATAATTAAGTTAAAGCTAGTTTGTTTGAAAGTCCATGACAGTCCCCAGAGCAACGATGTTCATAAGCAAAGCGCTCACAAAATCCATGATGAATCCACGTAGTCAAGATAATAAGGAAAATACACCATTCACAACAGGTGGGTTAAAACATGTCCACTAAAGACAGATTAAAACCACTCTAAAAGCAGACAGGACTACTGCTGCTGCTTGTCGCCGCAACGAGGCAACGCCATGACCTGGGCAAGATTTCAAATGGTGCCCCTTGTATTATAACCTACTCCACCAACAATCACATCAAATATACACCGAAAGAAACTGACAAACATTTTAAAAAAATGACCTCTAAAAGAACATTAATGAAATGGTAACAACATTGATATTCATCAGGAAAAAAATATACATTTTCTAAATGCATAATGTAATAGTAGTAGAATGTATTCAGTCATTGTACAACAATCATTTTCACAATACACACTCTTTCAACAAAGCAACATTCATGTATTAAAACCCTTAAAGACTAGACCATTTTGGGGCGCCAGACTCTCCTGTACTTATTTTGATTTTCTAACCTATTGAAGCAGTCAGCATCAAGTGCCATACATCATTTTATTCAGGAGAACCTTATCTTTCACTGTGCTGCATTTAAAGTAGCAGTTTTATATTTGGTTTTTTTTCTGATAATGGATGAAAATACCAAAGAGTTTTAAAAAACGTCTGGAAATGTAAGTCATTTTTTACTATGAACGTAGACAAAACATCAGGAGGTTTTGTTTTGTTAGAAAGTTGTAGTTAGGTGTTTTAGACTTCCAAATGAACCTTTGTCACTATGAAACCTTTACTAAGCAAGTTACAGCCATTTATTATAGTATTTTCTTAGGTGTTTTTTAGTGGAAAAAGCAGGTGTTCCTTCATATCATTTACTGACCCTGTAGATGTGTGTAAAAAAGGTCTGAGGATAAGCAGATGTTGTATCATAAATTAGGACACTGAAGCAAAAGTGACTTTTCAGATAAATACATTCTGATCCTGAACACATGCAAACATGGTAACAAATACAGGAAACTGTGTTCATGAATAAATGAAAAAATACGTATAGCAAATAACCAGCTTTACATGTTTAGAATACAGGTGAGGGCACTTTTTATGTTAGATTCAATATAAGGGCATCGAACCTCCCCACCCATCACATGGCTCATAAATAACCAGATACAAGTACACTCTGTTAGATAAGAAGACTATCCTCAAAACATATTAAGCCCTGCTTTTACTGAGAGTGGATACGGTCTGTGCTCATCCTGCAGCTGATTCACAGATCTGCTAGAAACACTTCCAGGAGAACTCTTACTATGAACCGGATGAGGCAGTGACTAACAGACAACCATTATATCTTGCGTTTTATGAATGATAACGGTTTTCAGATCATGTTCTATATTCCAAAAAGCTAAATGAAGCATTAAGGTCGCCTTCAAAGGAAACAATTACATTTGGAGTTATGAAACCTGAAATAAAAAGCCCAGAGACTTCATGGTTTATCATGCAGTTAACAACAATCCAACAGTTTCTCATATACACATTAGTGAAGCTCTGCTCTTTAAGGTGTATGGTGGGTGGCTCTTAAAAGAGCCTTTGTGTTTGTTTGCAGTCCTTGGTAAGTGTTTACTTCTTGGCGGCCTTCTCGGTTTTCTTGGGCAGCAGGACAGCCTGGATGTTGGGCAGCACGCCGCCCTGAGCGATGGTCACTCCGCCCAGCAGCTTGTTGAGCTCCTCGTCATTGCGGACAGCCAGCTGCAGGTGACGGGGGATGATACGAGTCTTCTTGTTGTCACGGGCAGCGTTTCCAGCCAACTCCAGGATCTCAGCGGTCAGGTACTCCAGCACAGCTGCCAGGTACACGGGGGCACCGGCACCAACACGCTGGGCATAGTTCCCTTTACGCAGCAGTCTGTGGACACGACCGACTGGGAACTGGAGCCCGGCACGGGATGATCGGGTCTTTGCCTTTGCTCTGGCCTTTCCGCCGGTTTTGCCTCTTCCACTCATCGTTAGATTGTTTTCTGGAGTCTGAACTCAGAGAAATAATGTCTTCCAATAGACCAAACCCAGCTTATATACTCGCGGAGCGCGCGCGTTTTCCTGGCTCACCAACCAGAAAAGAGGCTTCCAGCAGAGCAGCAGAGGGCGGCCCGCGCTCAGCCCCGCTTCAAACTTTGGAGGCATTTCTCTCCAATAAGCAGCGAAGCTTGAGGCGGGGGCTTGCGCCCCCTCTGCGGCGGGGCTGGGCTCCAGGAGCGGCCTCTCACCAATCAGGAGCCGGAGGTCTGAAGCAGCGTCACCGTGTCACAGCTGCTCCTCCGCTTTAAGAGCAGCGCGCCTCCTCTATCTTCAACATTATTCTCCCGCTCACAGTAAGCAGAGACAATGGCAAGAACCAAGCAGACCGCTCGTAAGTCCACCGGAGGCAAAGCCCCCAGGAAGCAGCTGGCCACCAAGGCAGCCCGTAAGAGCGCACCGGCTACCGGAGGCGTGAAGAAGCCTCATCGTTACAGGCCCGGTACCGTGGCCCTGAGAGAGATCCGTCGCTACCAGAAGTCCACCGAGCTGCTCATCCGCAAGCTGCCCTTCCAGCGCCTGGTCCGTGAGATCGCTCAGGACTTCAAAACCGACCTGCGCTTCCAGAGCTCCGCCGTCATGGCTCTGCAGGAGGCCAGCGAGGCTTACCTCGTGGGTCTCTTCGAGGACACCAACCTGTGCGCCATCCACGCCAAGAGGGTCACCATCATGCCCAAAGACATCCAGCTGGCCCGCCGCATCCGCGGAGAGAGAGCATAAACTGTCTTCTGCTGCTGCTCTAACCACCACAACGGCTCTTTTAAGAGCCACCTCACTACACCTACAGAGATCATTTCCACATTTTGTCACATCAATCGCCTTTACATTAAACTTCACAGGTTTGCTTCAAACTACCATCTCTGAGTTGGATCACTGGGCCCTCTTTTAGATTAATACCAGGTAACCACTAACCTAGTCTACCTTGACTAAAAGTGTATCAAATATTTGTATTGTATTCAGCAGCTCATTGGGTTTAAAAGTCCTCACAGACCAGGGAACAAAACTGGACTAAGAGATTACAGATTACATTTGAGATTACATTTTTGGTATGACATATGGCCATGGTTCATTAACTCCTGCTGTATGTTGTTTTAACAGAGCTTGTGGCCTAATGTTAAATAGCATATAAAAGCTGATTGTCTTTTTGTATATGGATGTGGCATTTAAATGCAAATAGAGCGCACATTTGTGTTTTGTAAGGTTGTTATATAAATATTGTATTTTTAAATGTATTGCGCAGTTTTTATTTTTGACATTGAGTATTAGAATTTTGAAGTTAGATCTTTCAGTTTTTTTTCTCCTAATGATTATTTAGTGATAACCAGAGCCAGCCCTAACAGACTTGGTGCCTTTTTTAGATCAGATTAGAAAATCTTTATTGTCCACAAAGGGCAATTTGGTTCGCAACAGCAGTCCAACACACATCCTATACTTACAAGCAATACACACAACATCAAACACAAGTTCACAAAATAATTCAAGTACATGAGACCTGGGCAAGATTTCAAATGCTGCCCCTTGTATTATAACCAACTCCACCAACAACCACATCGCATATACACTGAAAGAAACTGACAAACATTTATATAAAAAAAAAAAAAAGACCTCTAAAAGAATATTAATGAAATGGTAACAGCATTGGTATTCATCAAGGAATATACAATTTCAAAATGCATAATGTAATAGTAGTATAATTTATTCAGTCATTGCATAACAATAATTTTCACAATATACACTCTTCCAACAAAGCTGAAAAGCCAGAAGCAAAATGCTTATTAAAGCCTAGCCTACATTTTCTATCTAATTAAGCTAACAGCTTCCAAAGAGTAAAGAAAAAAACAAAAACAAGTAAATCGCGAACACTTAAATACTTCAAAACTGCTTTGCACATCTTTTTTTTTTTAAAAACAATAGTGAATCCCAAGCTTTTGAATGTAGACAGGCATCACTCCTAATTGTTTCCCCAAATGTATTAGATAAGAAATATAATTTTTTTCCATTATTTTCATATTTTCTTCCTCACTCATTTAGTGGCGCCCCTATGGACGACCGGCGACACTAGCATTTGCCTATACTGCCTATGCCACGGCCGGACCTGGTGGTAACAATAATCTGAGTTTGCTGTGTGCTATCATCCCCAGTAGATTTGTCATGAAGACTTAGTTTGTGTGCATTATGTGAAGATTTTGGTTCATTTCCTATAATCTCAACTTGTCTCTTGTTTTGGTTAAATAATATAACATGATGATAGGCTATGTTTATATAGCTGATATGATTCCTTATACTTCGCTTACGGCCATACCACCCTGAACACGCCCGATCTCGTCCGATCCAAGTCCCTATCCTGGATCCTGGGACCTGTTAAATCTTCTTGGAGACCAGAGGAATCTCCAAGCAGATATTGTAGTCAGGGTCAATTTATATTAAAAGATTAACCCTGAAGGCAAAGTGTGTTCATTTTTGGTGGTAAACAACAGTTTTAGGGATAAGCTTATTCAACATTGCTGAATTCAAATCTGCTGTAATGCCTCAAAATAGAGAAATAACATGAACCCCATTGACAATGCATTACAGGTGAACAGGGTCAAAAAACTTCGATAGATATCGCCATGAGACTTCTGTAGATTGCTGCTTGCCCTGAAACAACAAAAAATTGAATCACAAGACGTGATTCTTTATGTTTTCACATCCAAATTAGGTGTTACATCATTAATTATGCATTAATTTGCATACACTTCAAAAATGACAAAAAATATGGTTCATAAGGAACAAGCGAGGGAGGTTTCATGTAGATATTTGATACTTAGATTTTGTATCCTATTCACCTGTAATACACTGCCTATGATGTTAGGCCTATGTTATTGTAGTAGTTAGGAGGCTTAAAACTCTTTTTGGAGCCTGCCATAAAGCAGATTTGTGTTCAGAAACCTGAAGTACCCCTTAAAATGTTGTATAAGCCCATTTTCTGAAATCCTGCCTAGTCTATTGGGGGAAAGTGAAAACTTTCAGTTTGCAGTTTGCAGTAACATCTTATACAGATATGCAAACACCAGCCAATGAGTGTACAACAATGAATTTTATTAATGGCAGTAACAGGTTGCATAGAGTCAGATCATAGTGTCTCATCCAACAAATATGTAATAGTGCAAGAAAATATTATATATTATATTATATTATTACAATTACAATGTAGTGCTGGAACAGTAAATGTTGTGCATGAGGGAGGGTCTTTATTTTTTATTTTTATTCAACCTTTATGTAACCAGATAAAAGACCCATTGAGATCGAGACCTCTTTCGCAAGGGTGACCTGGCAAAGAGAGGCAGCAACATACGTCATAGTAAACAAAACAGACAGATAACAACAACAACAAACATTGAAATATAAAATACAAGCAATTTGATAAAATAAAGTGCAGAAGTGATTTTACAGTTACAATTTAAGAACACAGGCACTGCTCGAAGGATTTCCGTTGTCGTTTTCTTAAGATAGAGCGGAAAGCTTCCAATGAAACAAGTGCTGACAGTTTCAGTTCAGATTGGAGGGCATTCCAAGCAGAGGGGGCAGAGAAACTGAATGCTTTTTTTCCCGTTTCAGTTCGAACACGAGGAGTAGAAAGATGCAAAATGTCATTTGATCGTAGGGCATAACGGCTTCCAGTTCTCTGGAGAAAAGTGCATAAATAAGTAGAAGCCAAGCCAAGAAGAGCCTTATAAACCAGAGTCATCCAGTGTGTATATCTCCTTACATTTAAGGAAGGCATGCCAGCTTTAGCGTACAATTCGCAGTTGTGGGTGAGGCGGCTACAACCAGTGATAAACCTCAGAGCACAGTGGTAGACCGGAACCAAGGTCTGTAGGCAGCTGGATGAAGCACACATATACATAACATCGCCATAATCAAGTACAGGCAAGAAAGTAGCTGACATCAGGAGCTTCCGAGCTCTAAGGGAGAAACATGACTTGTTTCTGTAATAGAAACCGAGCTTCACCCTTAATTTAGAGATCAGGTTTTTGACATGCACTTTGAATGAAAGGTCTCCATCAATAATTAGTCCCAGGTACTTGTAACTGGTGACCAGCTCTAAAGTTTTACCCTGGACAGTTCTAATTGAGGGGATACCCTCCGAGGGAACAGATGCATTTGAAAAAAGCATTAGTTTGGATTTTTCCGCATTTAAAACCATTTTCAATGTTTCCAGTCGATTTTGCACTGCATCAAAGGCGGATTGCAAGAATTTAAAAGCCTGTGCAATCGAGTGTGAACAGCAATAAATTACAGAGGCATCTGCATAAAGATGGTATGAGGCATTTGGCAAGTTTGCACACAGATCATTGATGTAGATTGAGAACAGAATGGGTCCTAAGACTGAACCTTGAGGTACGCCTTTTGTGGCCTCAAGAGAGGCAGAACTAATTCCAGCCATCTGAACACATTGTGTCCTATTTGCCAAATAATCGGCAAACCAAGAGGCAGCCTGTTTGGAGATGCCATTTTTCAAGAGAATATCTAACAGGAGACTGTGATCTACAGTGTCAAATGCCTTGGATAGGTCAATGAACAGAGCAACACAAAACCTTTTAGAGTCGAATGCCTCAAATACATCATTTAGAACTTTCATGGCAGCAGTATCAGTGCTATGCTGCTTCCTAAAACCTGACTGAAGGGGGTTTAAAATGCTGTTTGATTCCAAAAATTCCTTCAGTTGATCACAAACCAATTTTTCAAGTACTTTCGCCAGAATACATAATTTAGAGATAGGTCTGTAATTATTCACGATGGAGGGTTCGCCTCCTTTTAGCAGTGGGAGGACAAACGCGAATTTCCAAACTTTAGGAAGTTTGTTTATCCTGAGGCTTAGAATAAAAATACAGGTTAGAGGCTCAGCAATGATATCAGCAGCCAGCTTTAGAAAGAATGGATCCAAACTATCAGGACCAGCTGATTTTTTGGAGTCCAACTTTTTTAGTGCACTACAGACCTCAGATATAGACACAGGTTCAAATTGAAAAGAACAGTCAACAGGAGGACAACTTACAATAGCAGGTCCATTATTTAAAGTAGTCTTTTTAAAATCCCTATTCAAGCAATCAAACAAATGCCCTGCTGTGATAAAATGCTCATTAAAATAATTTAACATGGCACATTTATTGGTCAAGTTTATAGAATCTTTGACCAAAAAATGTGGCAGTTCACTAGAGGATATAGCACAGATTTCAGATTTTCAGATAAATAAAAATCAGATTTTGCCTTCTTAATTAAGGAGGTACATTTGTTGCGGAGCTGACGAAAATTGATCCAATCAGCCTCTATTTTTGTTTTCCGTGCACGATCTCTTTCTTTGAGGAGGTTTCCAATTTCATTGGAAAACCAGGGATTATTTAGCCCCTTTATCCTAAACTTACGTATGGGGGCATGTTTATTGATTAGCTTCAAGAATTCAGCATGAAAGAAATTCCAGGCCAACTCAACATCATCAATAAGAGAGATTTGTTCCCACTCAAAAAAAGACAGATCATGCAAAAAAGCCTGCTCATGAAAATGTTTAAAGTCTCTTTTGAGTAGAATACGTGGTTTAGTTTTGGGGAGTTTGGTATTTCTGACCACTGCAATGGCACAGTGGTCACTCAAATCATTCCCAAAGACACCAGTATCAGTATACTTTTGAGGGGCATTTGTTATTATTAGATCAAGGAGCGATGATCTAGAAGGATATTTAATGTTAGGCCGAGTTGGGCTGTCTATTAATTGATTTAAATTTAGTGAGTCACAGATAGATTTTAGGCCATCTGAGGCTGAAGACAACCAATCAAGGTTTAGATCCCCCACTAAGACAAACTCACCAGAGTTTAACCCTGAGACACAGTTAATTAAGGAATTTAGAGCCTCACTGCAGGCTGAGGGAGGCCTATAACAGCCCATGACTGTAAGGGACTGTTTCTGTTGAAATTCAAGTTTCAATGCCAAAAATTCAAACTGTTTACTAATAGATACAGAGGAGAGGAGAGTAGCATGAAACTTGTTTTTTATATAAATGGCTACACCACCACCTTTCCTGGGACGGTGGTGGTGTAGCCATTTATATAAAAAAACAAGTTTTATTCTGCATCTGCTCACAGGTGTTGGCTTTCTAATTGACTTTCCTCTTTGTTAATTCCTCATCAACCATATTTTTGAAGTGTTCAAAACTGTCATACACAACACCATCAAAACCAGAAGTGGTTGATTTCCTGTTGCCGGGCAGTAGGTGAACATTTTCTGGCTGCTTCCAGCAGCTTTGTCCTTGGAGGGTGTTTACCTCTTACGCTGCCTACCACATTGAGGTACTTGGCAGGCCCCACATGGCTTCAAAGATTTATGAGGTATGCTTGGTTTGGATGGCTGTGCAGGGGGCGGTGCTACAGGTATGAAGCGAGCGCTACAGGTATGAAGCGAGCGCTACCCTCACTGAATGATGGCCTGTGAAGTGGCATGGAGGGAGCCTGTGGTTGTGCAGGAACCACCAGGAGTACGGGTGCTGCCGACAATCTGGGCGCTATGTGCGTGGCCGCAGCAGGCTTAGGCTGAATGGGCCGGTTCACCAGCTCTGGTTCTTCACCATCTAACCTGTGAATGTTAAACATACATGTGATGATGTCAGTATGATTTATGTCCACACACTACAAAAGTGCTGTAAATTTCCACCTTTCTAGCAGGTGTAATGAAGTGCTGAAACAACTTACCTCCGCTTCTCACCACGCCTTTTACCAGCAACGGGATGAACGTCCTGGTACTGCACCTGAGGTCGAGCTGGTGGTGGTAGGGATGTTGGCAGAGTTGGAGCTGCTGGCATTTGCTTGTGTGAGAGCACTGTCCGGTGAGGCTTTGCTGTTGGTGTTACTGTAGCGCTGTAGTTGGCTTCTCTTGAGATGAAATTAGAGTTGGATTTGGCATTTAGATTGGGCAGAGTAATGGAGAGAGTGCAGAGGATGGGGTCGTCTCTAACTCTGTCAACAATCCTTTTCGTACTGCCCCTTTATGGAGGTTGTTATTTTACTGGGGGAAGAGAGGTGACTGGTTGGAGGCTGATTTTTCAGCATTTTGATGACGAGGTACAGCAGACGACTATCCTCTGTCACCTGTGCTGCCTGAGGGTGTGTCAGCCCCAAGACACCGGCCAAACAGGGTGTAGCCCCACCTGGACTCGTACCTCTTCACAAAGTTGACAGCAGTCAACTGTTAGGATAGCATGTTTCCTACAGATGACATCAATAGAATCTTCCTCTGCAGGCATGTCGATACCCTCATCTGCCATCTCCTCCTCGCTTTGCTCAGCCGACTCCTCTTCTTCACAAGCCTGCTCTTCCTCAACTGCAAATATCTAATTGTACTAATCATAAATGTGTCTGGCCAGTTGTAGATTCATGCATACACAGACATGCCAATAATATGCACAGTTTGTTTGTTTCATATTAACATGAAATCTAGGTTTGTATCATGTTTACTCATTGCTAGAATATGCTTGAAGAATAAAGGGATAGTCTGCCTCATATGTATGTATATGGTAGAAGTGGGCGATTAAATACTTTGCCTCTCTGGGCATAGTAATTCCTCGTAGTGTAGCTTGTTGCCTGGCACATGGCATACTCAACACCAAGGAGCTCCTCCTCTTCTGGGTCCCTGTATTGATCAGGGTAGGGCATAGGAGCAGCCAAGTTGGGCTCCAGGACATGATCTTTGCCGAAGAGCACCTCAGCCTGCAGATTCATGTGCTGGATCTGCCGTGCGTCCATATATGATGTCTGCCGATCCTGACCACCAGCAACCCGGAGTGACTCCATCCGATTGTTCCACTGCGCAGCAAACACAACCAGATATACCTGAAACACAAGACCAATAGATGTATTACTGTACATGCTGAGCACACATGAGTTATTAAAGCTATGAAATAAAATGCATTATTGATAGACATTTTGCTCTATTAAAGTGTCCTTTTTAAAAAAACACATTTTATTGTTTCAAAACACAAACATTACAAAACACTAAAACAAGACGCCCCACCCCAACCCATCAGACAGCATGTTATACAGAGTTAGACAAGAAGAGATACAAAAAGTTAAAATGACCGTGACAATGGTAATGGCAAAATGATGAGAAATATTCATTTAAAAAAAATTATATATATATATATATATATATATATATATATATATATATATATATATATATATATATATACATACACATACATACACACATACACATATGTATATACACACATACACATAAAATATAAATCAAATATAAACCGTTCTGTTTGTTTCCAGTATGCAGTATTTAAAAATGAATTATGGTTAACCAGTCATCAGTCGCCTATTATGAGGTTTTAATTCTATCAGAAAACTGTCTGCCCATTAATAGCAGGTATCAGATCTGCAGGTATGTAATATAGGGAGGGCGTCCAAACTTTTAAAAATAACTCATCCTTAACCTTTACAGCAGATAAGGAACATGCTGTCATGATGATAAAAGTGATAAAATGTGCAGAAATTCTCACAACAATAAGATGCCAAACTACGGGCAGGTTAGCGATAGCACGTTGTCAATGCAGACACAAATGCTATTGAACATACTAATTCGCGAGTATGTAAACAATGGGATTTTTAACACAGAAAGTTCCCGATTATCACCAGGTGCTGTAAGCTTTTGCACTTCTCTAGAAAAACAGCTGTTGATTCTTTTTCGGAATCCAGACCGTCAAAGCACCTCTATATTTTCAACGTCACATTTATTACATTTCATTTAGAGTGCGCCTGTGTCCAAAGCGACATAGACCTACACCTGCGAGTTAGTACATCATAGGAAGGAAACATTGTTACATCATGTCTGGATCTGTGAACATGACAAATACACATTTCTGCTTTTCAAGTTTACATGTTTAAAGTAGATATCGAAACTAACTTTACTACAATATCTGACTAAATTATATGTGTGTCTCACAAGAATCACATCACGAGCAGTAGTCAGTCTCAAGTATGTGAATGGACTTTGTTCTCTTCACTCAGATGATAACGTGAGAGCTGGAACAATGCTGACTCCACATGTTCTAACACGAGCTAACAATTGTCTAACATGAGGTCTGTTAGATATTGACATTCATGCAGATTCATATTGTTTTAAGCTGTATAAAATCGAATAAAACAACCAGTATTCCTGTAACAATGTATTTAGTGTGTTTCAAAGAGTTCAGATCCAAACATGAAGCAGAATAAGAAACTTTGATCAACTCTTCAGATTCAACTAACCTCTGTTCAGAGAGTGTTCAGGTGTGTATTAGTTCTGGTTTTACTCATGGTTTTATTGATGAGTGATGCAAAGCTTCTTGGTTATAACTGTGTTCACATGTAACCTTCCTGTGATGTGTATGTCCACACAGTTCATTCGTTCATTTCGTGCAGGAGACAGAAAGCAGGTGAGCTACAGGTGGAGCTCCCAGCGCGTAACAGTCGCTGTCCGAGGTGCTGAAGTGAAAGCTGCCAGAGCTTGTTGTGTCAGTTTGTTTAATGCTCACACTGAACCTGTTTATAAAGTAAGCCTTTGTGAAGGTTAGATTGACACAAAATATCTTAAAACAGGGTGTGTGACAGGAAGTAGTTTTACATCGACCTCGAGCTCACTATCAGCAACAACGTGAAAGTTTAATTTCCAGCAGTCGTTGGAGAACATTTGTAAAGACAGTGAGAGAAACATCTTTATTCATGATCAGTACATGAAGGATGAGGATTGGAAATCCAAACAGAGAGCATGTTTGTTAAAGAAGTGCATAGCTTGTGCATAGCTTGGAATGTTTGTCATGTCATGATGGATTAAGTCCTGTCATAAGAACGCTGCTGAGCAAGGTTTGTTTTTCAACAGGACTTATTGAATCAGGCCTGTTGATGTTACATGTTTGTCACGTCTGCTGTGATTGTAATAAGTTTGATTGAATGTGCCTACGAGGTGACATAGAGCTCAGTGAATAAGACTCAATATCTCTGTTATTGAGTGAATGTGTTAAATGTGACATGAATGAACAGGACTCCTCTCTTCAGTGTGTGATGTGGGTGGCTCTTAAAAGAGCCTTTAGTTTTAAGATCTTCGGTGGTCCCAGCTCACTTCTTCTTGGCTGCTACCTTCTTGACTTTAGGCTTGGCAACCTTCTTTGCGGGGGCTTTCTTGGCTGCAGGAGCCTTCTTGACCACTTTCTTAGGACTCTTGGTGGGCTTCTTGGGGCTCTTGGTGGCCTTCTTGGGGCTCTTGGTGGCCTTCTTGGGGCTCTTGGTTGGTTTCTTGGCCGCCGCGGGTTTCTTGACCTTCTTCGGGGACTTCTTAGCGGCTACTGGCTTCTTAGCTGCCGCTGCCTTAGGCTTCTTGGCCGCTGCAGGTTTCTTGGCTTTAGGAGCGACTTTCTTAGCCGGTTTCTTCTCTGCGACCTTCTTGCTCATCTTGAAAGATCCGGAGGCCCCGGTTCCCTTAACCTGGACCAGAGTGCCCTTTGCCACCAGACTCTTAATAGCAGTCTTGACGCGGGCCTTGTTCTTGTCCACATCGTATCCTCCTGCAGCCAGGACCTTCTTGAGGGCGGCCGCGGACACGCCGCTCCGCTCCTTGGACGCGGACACAGCTGTAACGATGAGCTCGCTGACGCTGGGGCCCGCCTTCTTCGGCTTGGGAGCCTTCTTCTTGGCCGCCTTGGCCGGGGCGGTGGCTGGGGCTGGAGCTTGTTCTGCCATAGTTCAGTCGTAGAGTCGTTCACAGCACGGAGTGACTGACACGTTAAAGTTCAATGAGCAATACGCTGCTCTTAA
The DNA here is from genome assembly GCF_009762535.1 of Notolabrus celidotus. Taxonomy (NCBI): domain Eukaryota; kingdom Metazoa; phylum Chordata; class Actinopteri; order Labriformes; family Labridae; genus Notolabrus; species Notolabrus celidotus. The sequence continues at coordinate 5,600,841 of NC_048279.1, read as the reverse complement.
ACGCACCATGAGAACCGTAGAGACTCAATCCGGACCGGGTCTCCTCTGGGCCGTGTGAAAGCCGAGCCTCTTGTGTTTTCTCTCCCTGATAAAAGAGTCCAAACTAAAAGATGGAGCCGTGCTGAAGGCTGACAGTGAAGGAGCAGATAGTGGACTTGTGTCTCTTCAGACTGAAGTCATGTTGAGCTCTGCTGCTCGCTGCGCCTTCTTTGTGGAGCCTCCAAAGCGCACAGATTCGCCGCCGTGAGCAGCACTGCTCAGCGGCTTTTCTCTCTCATTTCTCTCCTAAAATGATTGAAAAAGCTTCAGAGCTCGGTGAAAAGTGCTTCTCCCGCTGCTCCACATGTTTGTTCAGAGCCTCAGAGTAAAAACATCCATGTGTTGATGAAGAGTTTGTCATCAAATCAAGTTATTGTGGTCGCAGCAAACACACTGAGGAGGACTGAGGCCTGTGCTGCACTTTGTCCAGGCTTCCTCTCAGAGCTGCTCTCTGTCTCTGTGGACATGTCCTCTGCTTTCAATCATTGACACAAACTGTTCCTCTGCTCTGTACGAACACAAACAAAGATCTTTTGATGGCACTTTATGGGTTTTGCTGCAGTATTCATTCTTAAACACACTGACCAATGTTAGAAGCACACAAAATAATGTGGAGCCATTTTCCCTCCAAGTCAGTGCTGAGAAGAGTCTGAAACACTGATCACACTGACAGACTAATAAATGATTGACAGCTTTATTGCATGAAATGAGTCTTTGGAAGAGAGCAGGAATGATTTCCTCTATCAGAACATGACTGAAGTTGTAATAGGATGTTGAAATGAGCACAACATAAACACCTGCTGCTGTGGACTCACAATGTTCACATATATAAGTGTCAGGGTCAAAACATGTCATGTATCTGTAACAGAGACAGTTATCTCAATATAAAACAGGTTGTTTGATTTTTCACTTCACCTGCTGTCACCGGCCTTTAACAGAGAACCAGTCGTACCTGTACAATCAGCCCTTCTGCTACAGGTGTGAAGATGTGTGAAGAGGAGGACACAAACAATAGATGGAGACAAAAACAAGACGTAGAACTATTCATTATTCTGTAGAATAAAATACACTCTTCTTTTCATCATACTCTAAAAACTGCTGGGTTAAAAATAACACAATTTGGGTGATTACTTCAAAATACTGAAAGAGGCAGATCTTTCAGTGCTCTGCTCCTCACATCACACAGGAGGAGCCCTTTTTGTGTTTTTGTTCTCAATGCTTATTTGAACTTGGACCAGATTTTATGTGTTTGGTTATTAAAGGTACATTTTGTACTAGGATTATGTGTTCTCATTTGAAAAAAATTACTGTTTCACCTCAAATTGACGTATAAATGTTCAACAAAATGCAGAGAAGTAAGTGTTAGACACTCAAACCTTCCTAGAGTACAAACCCCAGACTCTTCTCTGATTATCTGCACCTCAGTATGCTGAAATGAACCCTAAACTGTGGTTATCAGAGGGTTGAAAAACTGCTCCAGTTCTGTAACCTCCAAGCGACCTTACAGGTTTTCAGTCCAACATTTTTACTAGCTCTCCCTTTTAGCAGGTTAGGGCCGCCACTTCTATACAACTACCTTATGATCACAGAACACCAAGGAGAGAGAAAACTGAAGAGCTCACACAGTGGTCTTCAAAATGCTGTAAGATCAGATCTTTTAGTCCTCAATGCTCCTTAAACAGACTGAGTACGTCCCTGCTCTTCATCATGCTCACTCAGTCTGATAAAGACAAACCTCTAACTTGAATGGATGTGAGATCAGCTGCTGTGACTGATGGTCATTGCTCCTCTCCTCCAGGTGGAGGCGCTGTAGGACAAACAAACACAGCTGCTCTGTACAGGTGTGTATGGAAACAAGAAGCAGCAGAAGCAGTTCTGAAGCTGTTGTAATATGTAGAAACATTGATGTTGAGCCTGTGTGTGTTTGTTTGTCAGTGTGCAGAGTGTAAAAAGACCGGGTCCCGCTGTATTACTCAGGCTGCACTACAGCGTCTATTCTCAGGCGCGATCCCACTACTGAGCGGCACGAGGGCTTTGACCTGCTCCGTCTCCGACCTGGGCCGGTGCACCCCTCCTTAGACGACCTGGTGGTCCCGGGCTCCCCCAGGAGCACCATATCGATACCGAACTTAGTGCGGACACCCGATCGACACAGTCCGCTGCAGCTCAGAGCTCCTGAGCTCAAACGATCCTCCAGCCTCAGCCTCCCGGTAGCTTGGATTACAGGCGCGCGCCACCGCACCCGGCGAGAGATTCTCTCATTCAAAGAGGGTTTGTGGTTTTACGCACGTGACGTCATCAGAGAGGACGCTCAGACTAGAAGCTTTATTGTTATTTGATGTTTATATCTTGTTTTGGGTAGATCTTAATGTTAAAGTTACACTTTAATTCACTTCTTAAGGCTCTCTGTTACTTAGATAATAAAAGTGAGACCACTGCAGATAAAGTTATTTGGGTATTTCTGTAAATCCGACTTCTCTTGACGTTTCCTCACTTATGTAGGCTACAAATATTTTTGCAAGGCATTGTAAAAGGTTGTGCTACAAACGTGTTGTATGTGCTGTATCAGATGATGACATGTTGTTCAGCAGTATGCTAAAGGCATGATGTTTGTTTATTTGTTTATTTATTTATTATCATCTCTGAAAAAATGAGCTGGAAAAACATGAATATGTTTACCGTGTAGAGCAGCTAATAAAGAAGATTAAAAAAAACTGTCTCTGTCTCAGTATACAATCACAATTTACACTTCACATGTATGAAGGAGTTCCTTTTTTTTTATTCTGCAAATCATCGATTAAAGTAACAATAATTTCAATTATAACAATTAATTGATTAGTAGTAAAACAAAATAAGACATATTGGTAGAAAACAGTAAACCTGCGTTAATGTGTGTAATTTATCAATCTTCTTATTAAATACTAATAACAGAAAGTAAAAAACACCAAAAATAAATACATGTTCAGTACATGTTCCATCTGTAAACAGATATGATGAATCAGCAGTGTGGGCTCAGAGGAGAACACCTGTCAGGTGAAGGCTGTCTCTCAGGCTGTGACAGAGGTGGACATACTCTCTGCTGCTGACTCTGACTTCTCCCAGCACATGTTTCATTTTACTTTGTTCACAGAGAGAATTAAAATCACAGACTTTGTCTCTGATCATGAAGAACTCTTCTCTGTCAGCTTCATACCTGCTGCAGTGTAGCAGGAAGTCTCTGTCTCCACCTGTCTGTGTGGACGGAGTGGAAACAGTCTGTCCTCTCGGGCAGCCAGGTGTGCCTGTGTCTCTGTCTCTAAGACCAGGCTGTGCTGGCTGAGTCTGGACCTGGTTAAGGTCTTCTCTCATCACTGCTCACTGTGGAGCTCACTTTGGTTTACAGGAGACATGTTGTCTCTGATTCGAGCTTCTGTTCTGTAGAGGGCGCTATGACTCTGAAGAAGTTATCATTTCTGGAAGAAGAAGAAGAAGAAGAAGAAGAAGAAGAAGAAGAAGAAGAAGAAGAAGGACCCCCCCCCCCCCCCCCCCCCCCCCCTCATGTCCCCTCAGAGGTCCTCAGCGCCTCCATATGAAGCTGAGATTTCACAATTTCTCCTCATTCAGAAGTCTATTCGACTAAACTTGTAAACATGAGTGGAAGAGGCAAAGGAGGTAAAGGACTCGGTAAAGGAGGCGCCAAGCGTCACCGTAAAGTCCTCCGTGATAACATCCAGGGGATCACCAAGCCCGCTATCCGCCGTCTGGCTCGCCGTGGCGGAGTGAAGCGTATCTCCGGTCTCATCTACGAGGAGACCCGCGGTGTGCTCAAGGTGTTCCTGGAGAACGTGATCCGTGACGCCGTCACCTACACCGAGCACGCCAAGAGAAAGACAGTGACCGCCATGGATGTGGTTTATGCTCTGAAGAGACAGGGCCGCACTCTGTACGGCTTCGGAGGTTAAACTCTTCAGAGTTCACATCATCAACAACAACAACAACGGCTCTTTTAAGAGCCACACACTGAATCAATAGAGACCGACATGATCCTCCAGTTTGTATTTAAATTGCCACCTTCATGCGGATGTCCATTATTTATAAATCATAAATAATCAAATAACTCAAAAATAAAAGCCTAACTGACAGTGGTGTTCTCTAAGTATATGTGTGTTCGATCACCTTCATGTGAACATGATCACTTGAAGTAGCTGTGCGTAAATCCTCGTATAAAATCGCAAAGGCAAGGCAGGGTTTACAGGTCTGGCCAACGTATCCTGCACCATAAATGAGATATTCTAAATAGATTAACTAGCACAGAAAGCTGTGTCCATAAAACTGTTTCTTCCGCACAAGTGCTTCAACTATTAAAGGCCGCAAAAATATCAGAGCTTCTCCCGGTCCGATTTTGGCATAGATGATATTGACAGCTATGCTTAGACAGAAACCCCTCGTTCTGTATTATCAACGTATCTATTAAATGAATGAAGCGACTGAGTAGAACTGTTTGTGAGCTGCAGTCCTGCAGCTAAGCGCGCGGGGGAAACGGAAAAGGTTGTTTCCGTGGGTCTGCGTTATTGTGACATTCCTGCTCCCTGCGATTTGGTGCTTAAAGAGTGGTCAATTTAAAGAATGGATATTTATTAGAACTCAGTTAATAAATTCACAGTATTAACAAGTAATCACGCAAGAAAGCCGCTATGGTAAGAGTTGATTCTGTCTACACAGACCAATATTCACTAGGTTAGATTGACCAAACAATTTATATGTGGTTCTGAATTTGAAGAATAATGAAGATATTTCATCATAAGTAATATTGTTTGATTGTGTACTGTAACATCTGGGACTTGAGCTCTTTAAAAAGTATTGTGGGTGGTCCTGAAAAGGACCTTTGTGGTTGCTGGTTCACAGCGGCTTTACTTGGAGCTGGTGTACTTGGTCACAGCCTTGGTGCCCTCAGACACGGCGTGCTTGGCCAGCTCACCGGGTAGCAGCAGGCGGACGGCGGTCTGGATCTCCCTGGAGGTGATGGTGGAGCGCTTGTTGTAGTGAGCCAGACGGGAGGCCTCACCGGCGATGCGCTCAAAGATATCACTCACGAAGGAGTTCATAATGCCCATAGCCTTGGAGGAGATCCCAGTGTCGGGGTGGACCTGCTTCAGGACCTTGTATACGTAGATGGCGTAGCTCTCTTTCCTGGTCCTCCTCCTCTTCTTGCCGGTCTTGGTGGCCTTGGACACGGCTTTCTTAGAGCCCTTCTTGGGTGCTTTCACTGTCTCAGGCATCTTGCTCTAGTCAGATTGACCTTAGATAGATGGTTGGGTGGAGGTTCAGGAGATTCTGTTTATATTGACTCAATTCAGATCAAACTGCTCTGTCCCTCGAAGAGGATTGGCTGAGATTCAGAGCTAAACTGCGAAAACACAAGATAAGTCTCTGAGACACGTGACGACCCCCAACCAATAGTAGCTTTCCTTTTTGCTAAACGTCAGTGACGTCATTAAGATGATCGTGCCTGGAGAGTCAAACAACATGAACTAAATTAATGATTCTCTCATTTCCTCCACTACTTTAGTTTATTTTAGTTTACTTATTCTTTCTATTTCTTTACTTTATCTTTATTTATTTACCTCTTTATTTCTCTACTTTTTCTACTTCCTTATTTCTTTATGTATTTATTTTGGTGCCTTGGTCCACAGTATCCTGAACCCTCTTGAGTCCTCTGCCTCCCTCCACCTCCTTCCACCACAGATCAACATGGACACAAAAGGGTTACAACACCCTGAGCTGTCCCACCAGGCTCAAGAATCACCGTAGCCTTATCCTTCCTCCTGGTAGTTGTCACAAAAAGTCAGTTTGAGTCTTGTGTGAGACAAACAGCTCTTAAAGTACTTGAACAACAAAGTGAGTGAAAATAAGTTTAAAGGACATGTAAGTAAGGTGAGTCAGAGTGTGATACAGACACATGAGAAGATCAGTGCTTTATATTATCGTTCAGTTATGATGCACTTATTAGACAAGTGTCACTTCCTTGCCAACAATGAGATTATATATTAATACATGTTCTACAAATGACTGAAGAGATATCCTCCAATATGAAGACAAAGAAGTGCACTGAAAGTGGATGAAAACAGAGCACACAGGATGAGTCCTCAATGTAGTCAGTGGTGATGAGGTCTGAATCTGAGAGGAGCTTCTGTAAAGTAACAGAAATATAATAATCATTACATTGTTCATATAGTTCTTTGATTGGTACAATATTCTCACAAAGGTTATAAGTTAGATAAATAAATATATAGACAGACATAATTTAAATGTATTTGTTCCAGCAGCTTACAACACGGGACAGGAGAATACAACAATGTACTTACATAGTTAAAAATATAATAACAAGAATGATTAAGGTAAATAAATAAAATCTAGCAAATATAACAGATATACACACTATGAATACTTCTACTCTTCTATCTTATGAATCTACAGTAAGTTATTGCACGGATAAAATTGCACCAGGTTTTTATGAGCACACACAGTATGAAAAATTACACAGAGTGATTAAAATATGAAATGTTTACAGGTTTACAGTCAGTTTGTGAATATGAATCATACTGACCCTGGAAGACAGAAACATAGTGCAGCATCTCAAAGTAGCAAGCCATGTAGTAAAATGAAAGATGTCTAACGGGACTTTGCGGTGCTGCTGTTAAACAGTCTGATCGCAGATGGGATGAAGGATCTGCGGTAGCTCTCCGGCCTGCAGGGTGGGAGTCTCAGTCTGCTGCTGAAGGAGCTGCTCAGGGACCCCACAGTCTCATGCAGGGGGTGAGAGGGATTGTCCATGATGGATGTCAGCTTGGCTAACATCCTCCTCTCACCCACCTCCTCTATGGAGTCTAGAGGACAGCCCAGGACATAACTGGCCCTCCTGACCAGTCTGTTTCGTCTTTCTCTGTCCCTCCCTCTCCATGCGTCCCAGCAGACCACTGCATAGAAAAGTGCAGACGCTATCAGAGTGTCGTAAAATGTCCCTTACAGAGTCCTGCACACTCCGAAGGACCTCAGTCTTCTCAGCAGGTGCAGATGACTTTAGTCCCTCTTGTACATGATGTCAGTGTTGTGTGACCAGTCCAGCTTGTTGTTCAGATGAACACCCAGGTGTCTGTAGGTCTCCACCCTCTCCATGTCCAATCCCTGGATGTTCACCGATGCAGTCTGGGGTATCTTCTGCAGAAGTCGATCACCATCTCTTTGGTCTTGCTGGTTTTAAGCTGAAGATGGTTTAGCTCATACCAGTCAACAAAGTCCATGATGACCTTCCTGTACTAGCTCGTCCCCCTCAAACACACACCCGGCGATGGCTGTGTCATCTGATAACTTCTGGAGGTGACAGCTCCCAGGGTTGTAGTTATACTTGAGAAATGTACGTCACTGCTTAATATAAATACTCCAGAATTATGATCCATAAGAAGAAAAGGAATAGTTCACTTTTTAGATTATTGACAACTGAGAATAAAATGATCAAGTTTGCTCTCTTTGTACAAACAATCAACATAAACAATATGATCATATGTTCAAGTCAACTTTAGACTGAGAACTGAAAGATAGGCCAAAAATTGTGAGAGCTAATATATGATGAAAAGAATAGTGTATTTTAATCTACAGAATAATGAATAGTTCTACGTCTTGTTTTTGTCTCCATCTATTGTTTGTGTCCTCCTCTTCACACATCTTCACACCTGTAGCAGAAGGGCTGATTGTACAGGTACGACTGGTTCTCTGTTGAGGGCTGGTGACAGCAGGTGAAGTGAAAAATCAAACAACCTGTTTTATATTGAGATAACTCTCTCTGTTACAGATACAAAACATGTTTTGATCCTCACAGACTTATACATGTGAACATTGTGAGTCCACAGCAGCAGGTGTTTATGTTGTGCTCATTTCATCAGCTACATTCTATTACAACTTCAGTCATGTTCTGGTAGAGGAAATCATTCCTGCTCTCTTCCAAAGATTAATTTCATCCAATAAAGCTGTCAATCATTTATTAGTCTGTCAGTGTGATCAGTGTTTCAGACTCTTCTCAGCACTGACTTGGAGGGAAAATGGCTCCACATTATTTTGTGTGCTTCTAACATTGGTCAGTGTGTTTATGAATGAATACTGCAGCAAAACCCATAAAGTGCCATCAAAAGATCTTTGTTTGTGTTCGTACAGAGCAGAGGAACAGTTTGTGTCAATGATTGAAAGCAGAGGACATGTCCACAGAGACAGAGAGCAGCTCTGAGAGGAAGCCTGGACAAAGTGCAGCACAGGCCTCAGTCCTCCTCAGTGTGTTTGCTGCGACCACAATAACTTGATTTGATGACAAACTCTTCATCAACACATGGAAGTTTTTACTCTGAGGCTCTGAACAAACATGTGGAGTAGCGGGAGAAGCACTTTTCACCGAGCTCTGAAGTTTTTCAATCATTTTAGGAGAGAAATGAGAGAGAAAAGCCGCTGAGCAGTGCTGCTCACGGCGGTGAATCTGTGCGCTTTGGAGGCTCCACAAAGAAGGCGCAGCGAGCAGCAGAGCTCAACATGACTTCAGTCTGAAGAGACACAAGTCCACTATCTGCTCCTTCACTGTCAGCCTTCAGCACGGCTCCATCTTTTAGTTTGGACTCTTTTATCAGGGAGAGAAAACACAAGAGGCTCGGCTTTCAGACGACCCAGAGGAGACCCTGCCCGGATTGAGTCTCTACGGTTCTCATGGTGCGTTTAAGAGCAGCGTATTGCTCATTGAGCTTTAACGTATCAGTCACTCCGTGCTGTGAACGACTCTACGATTGAACTATGGCAGAACAAGCACCAGCCCCAGCCGCCGCCCCGGCCAAGGCGGCCAAGAAGAAGGCTCCCAAGCCGAAGAAGGCCGGCCCCAGCGTCAGCGAGCTCATCGTTACAGCTGTGGCCGCGTCCAAGGAGCGGAGCGGCGTGTCCGCGGCCGCCCTCAAGAAGGTCCTGGCTGCAGGAGGATACGATGTGGACAAGAACAAGGCCCGCGTCAAGACTGCTATTAAGAGTCTGGTGGCAAAGGGCACTCTGGTCCAGGTTAAGGGAACCGGGGCCTCCGGATCTTTCAAGATGAGCAAGAAGGTCGCAGAGAAGAAGCCGGCTAAGAAAGTCGCTCCTAAAGCCAAGAAACCTGCAGCGGCCAAGAAGCCCAAGGCAGCGGCAGCTAAGAAGCCAGTAGCCGCTAAGAAATCCCCGAAGAAGGTCAAGAAACCCGCGGCGGCAAAGAAAGCAGCCAAGAGCCCCAAGAAGCCCACAAAGAGCCCGAAGAAGGCTACAAAGAGCCCCAAGAAGGCCACCAAGAGTCCCAAGAAGGTGGTCAAGAAGGCTCCTGCAGCTAAGAAAGCCCCCGCAAAGAAGGTTGCCAAGCCCAAAGTCAAGAAGGTAGCAGCAAAGAAGAAGTGAGCTGGGACCACCGAAGATCTTAAAACTAAAGGCTCTTTTAAGAGCCACCCACATCTCATACTGAAGAGAGGAGTCCTGTTCATTCATGTTACATTTAACACATTCTCTCAATAACAGAGATATTGATTCTTATTCACTGAGCTCTATGTCACCTCGTAGGCACATTTAATTTACAAACTTATTGCAATCACAGCAGACATGACAAACATGTAACATCAACAGGCCTGATTCAATAAGTCATGTTGAAAAACAAACCTTGTTCAGCAGCGTTCTTCTGACAGGACTTAATCCATCAGTTCAACAACATGGCTGCTGTGAGCTTAGAATATACTAACAGAAATCTACAACACACTGCTCCCAGTGCTCCTCAACCTCACACCATCATCCAAATACATTTATCACAAGCAGACTGTGGGCTGAAGAAGCTGTTACTCAAATACATCATTCCAAGCTATGCACTTCTTTGACAAACATGCTCTCTTTTTGGATTTCCAATCATCATCCTTCATTTACTGATCATGAATAAAGATGTTTCTCTCACTGTCTTTACAAATGTTCTCCAACGACTGCCGGAAATTAAACTTTGACGTTGTTGCTGATAGTGAGCTCGAGGTCGATGTAAAACTACTTCCTGTCACACACCCTGTTTTTATAAGTTATTGTGTGTCAATCTCACCTACACAAAGGATTACATTATAAACCGGTTCAGTGTGAGCATTAAACAAATTGACACAACAAGCTGTCAGCTTTCACTTCAGCACCTCGGACAGCGACGGTTACGCGCTGGGAGCTCCACCTGTAGCTCACCTGCTTTCTGTCTCCTGCACGAAATGAACGAATGAACTGTGTGGACAGTTTTATGGATCTGAACTCTTTGAAACACACTAAAGACATTGTTACAGGACTACGGGTGGTTTTATCAGTGATTATATTTTATCACCTTAAAACAATATTAATCTGCATGAATGTCAATAACTAACAGATCTCATGTTAGACAATTGTTAGCTCGTGTTAGAACATGTGGAGGCAGCATTGTTCCAGCTCCATGAAAATGCCGTCAGGTATCAATTTCACATTGGTCATGAAGAGTACGTATGAGCTTATTGTATTAAGCTTCAACTCCGTCTAGGCACTCACAATAACAACCACAACAGCAGGGGCGTGTCCAGAACTTTTTGACCAGGGTGGCCCAACTGAGGCTCTGACATAGGCAGGGGTGGCCAGTGCATTTACAAATAGATAACAAATACCCATTTTGTCTTCACAACCTACTTACTTTTATTAGATTATTAAACAGTTGTTATATTCCATTTGACTTTAAAAACATGACAAAGTGGCATAAATCTTCGAAGCTTAATTCTTTTTTTTATATATAACTTTGTTTATTGGGAGCAGTTTCAGTTGAAACAAAGGAAAAGTACAATGCGGTACAGAGAACTTCCATTCTTCCCATTTTCCCTCTTTTTTCCCTCCCACAAACCCATCCCACTTGTACTTCAAAGAATAATATGTAAACAATACAGAATACATACAACAATTACACAAATAAGGTAAATAAGAAATCCAACCCAAATATAAAAAATAATAAATAACAATAAAATAAAATGAAGGGATGGGGGGGGCTCAGTCATCACAGTCAGGCAGGGAAGTCAAAGATTCAATATGATTCAAGAGAGGGCTCCAAGTCTTATCGAATGTGCTTGAGGAACCATTAAGGGAAAACCTGAGCTTTTCAAGTCTAATAGACAGTAGCAACTCTTTCACCCATCTGTTATGAGACGGAGGTTGGGGGTGTTTCCATTTGAGGAGTATAAGTCGCCTGGCCAGGAGGGTAGTAAAGGCAAGAACAGTCTGCATGATTTTAGATGTAACGGGCTGCAGGGGGCGCCAAACAAGGCCAACAGAGGATCAGGAGTGAGTTATAGAATATTCTGTGCTAAGCGTTTCAAATATTTCAGACCAGAATGTGGCAAGCCTGGGACAGAACCAAAACATATGAGAATGGTCGGCCGGGGATTGTTTGCACCTATTACATGAGTCAGTTACATTGGGATAAATCTTAGATAGTCTCAAATTAGTGTAGTGAGCTTTGTGTACAACTTTACACTGTAGGAGGCCGTGTCTTGCACAGATTGAGGAGGAGTGAACCCAATGTAAAACTTGTTGCCAATAAATATCAGGAAGCTTTGTTCCCAGCTCCTGCTACCAAGAGTCCCTTGGGCAGGGCGCTGGGCTGTTACTGGTAACATTAATGAGGCTGTAGATACTCGAGATTAGCCGCTTTCGTTCAGGATCGAGAGCCAGTAGAGAGTCCATTAGAGTTTCCGGGGGACGACTGGGGAATTTGGGGTTCTGATTTTGAACAAAATGCCTCATCTGAAAAAAAACAAATAGGTGGGATGTAGGTAAGTCGAATTTTTTGGAGAGCTCCGGAAAGGACATAAAAGTCCCTTGGTTGTAAAGGTTCTTAAGTGTTGCTATCCCTTTGTCAGACCAAGTACGAAAGGTCGAATCAGTGCAAGATGGCAGAAATAGGTGATCGTTTACGAGGGGGGAGAGGTCTGAGGCCCTATGAAGGCCTAGGCTTTTCCTAATTTGAATCCAGATCCTGACAGAGTTAATAACAACTGAGTTAGAGGTGAAGTTAGAGGAAGTCAAAGGGAGTGGAGAGCACACCAGGGAGTGGAGAGAGAGTTTAGAGGAAGCAAGTTCCATATCCACCCACGCGGGCGCATGTCGTCTGCTATATCACTAATCCGGTATAACAGTTTATAAATATTACAGGACCAGTCATAGTGTAAGAAATTGGGCAATGCTAAGCCACCAAGAGGACACTTTGGGGAGCTGTAGCACTGATCTTCTGATGCGTGGATTTTTATTGCCCCAAAGGAAAGAACTTATGAATTGGTCGAGCAATCTGTCTTGTTGTATGTATTCTGTATTGTTTACATATTATTTTTTGAAGTAAAAGTGGGATGGGAAAAAATGGGAAGAATGGAAGTCCTCTGTACCACATTGTACTTTTCCTTTGTTACCACTGTTTCAGTGGTAACAAAGGAAAAGTACAATAATACAATAATACAATACAATAATAATGTAAGCAGTTTCTGCTTCCAATAAACAAAGTTATAAAAAATAAATCTTTGAAGCCATGTGGGGCCTGCCAAGTACCTCAATGTGGTGTGCAGCGTAAGAGGTACACACCCTCCAAGGACAAAGCTACTGGAAGCAGCCAGAAAATGTTCACCTACTGCCCAGCAACTAGGAAATCAACCACTTCTGGTTTTGATGGTGTTGTTTATGACAGTTTTGAACACTTCAAAAATGTGGTTGATGAGGAATTAACAAAGAGGAAAGTCTTATTAGAAAGTCAACACCTCTGAGCAGATGCAGACCCTCCTTCATGCACAACATTTACTGTTCCAGCACTACATTGTAATTGTAATAATAATATAACATGACATATAATATTTTCTTGCGCTATTGCATATTTGTTGGATGAGAAGATTTTTTTTACATTGTGAGCAGAAAGACATCAAGTGCTTTATCTGACTCTATACAACCTGTTACTGCCGTTAATAAAATGAATTGTTTGTTCACTTATTGGCTGGTGTTTGCATATCTGAATAAGATGTTACTGCAAGTGTTCACTTTCCCCCAATAGACTAGGCAGGATTTCAGAAAATGGGCTTATACAACATGTTTAGGGGTATTTAAGGTTTCTGAACACAAACCTGCTTTATGTCAGGCTCAAAAAAAAAGTTTTAAGCCTCCTAACTACTACAATTTCACATATCTTGTAATTCAGTCTTTTGTCTCGGGGCAAGCAGTAATCTACAGAAGTCTCATGGCAATATCTATTTATTCTATCTAATTTTTTTTGACCCTGTTCACCTGTAATGCATTGCCAATGGGGTTCATATTATATTACAAATATGTGATAAACACTTTTAGACAAGATAGGCTAGGTTAGTGGTTTATCGAAAAGAGGGCCCAGTGATCACTGATGAATTCATAGTTTCGTTGGTTTGAAGCAAACTTTACCGTGAAGTTTAATATAAAGGCGATAGAACATAATGTGGAAATGATCTCTGTAGGTGTAGTGAGGTGGCTCTTAAAAGAGCCGTGGTTGTGGTGGTTGGAGCAGCAGCAGAAAACGGTTTATGCTCTCTCTCCACGGATGCGTCGGGCCAGCTGGATGTCTTTGGGCATGATGGTGACCCTCTTGGCGTGGATGGCGCACAAGTTGGTGTCCTCGAAGAGACCCACGAGGTAAGCCTCGCTGGCCTCCTGCAGAGCCATGACGGCGGAGCTCTGGAAGCGCAGGTCTGTCTTGAAGTCCTGAGCGATCTCACGGACCAGGCGCTGGAAGGGCAGCTTGCGGATGAGCAGCTCGGTGGACTTCTGGTAACGACGGATCTCTCTCAGAGCCACGGTACCGGGCCTGTAACGATGAGGCTTCTTCACGCCTCCGGTAGCCGGTGCGCTCTTACGGGCTGCCTTGGTGGCCAGCTGCTTCCTGGGGGCTTTGCCTCCGGTGGACTTACGAGCGGTCTGCTTGGTTCTTGCCATTGTCTCTGCTAACTGTGAGCGGGAGAATAATGTTGAAGAGAGAGGAGGCGCGCTGCTCTTAAAGCGGAGGAGCAGCTGTGACACGGTGACGCTGCTTCAGACCTCCGGCTCCTGATTGGTGAGAGGCCGCTCCTGGAGCCCAGCCCCGCCGCAGAGGGGGGCGCAAGCCCCCGCCGCAGAGGGGGGCGCAAGCCCCCGCCTCAAGCTCCGCTGCTTATTGGAGAGAAATGCCTCCAGAGTTTGAAGTGGGGCTGAGCGCGGGCCGCCCTCTGCTGCTCTGCTGGAAGCCTCTTTTCTGGTTGGTGAGCCTGGAAAACGCGCGCGCTCCGCGGGTATATAATCTGGGTTTGGTCTGTGGAGGACTTTATTTCTCTGAGTTCAGACTCCTGAAAACAATCTAACGATGAGTGGAAGAGGCAAAACCGGCGGAAAGGCCAGAGCAAAGGCAAAGACCCGATCATCCCGTGCCGGGCTCCAGTTCCCAGTTGGTCGTGTCCACAGACTGCTGCGTAAAGGGAACTATGCCCAGCGTGTTGGTGCCGGTGCCCCCGTGTACCTGGCAGCTGTGCTGGAGTACCTGACCGCTGAGATCCTGGAGTTGGCTGGAAACGCTGCCCGTGACAACAAGAAGACTCGTATCATCCCCCGTCACCTGCAGCTGGCTGTCCGCAACGACGAGGAGCTCAACAAGCTGCTGGGCGGAGTGACCATCGCTCAGGGCGGCGTGCTGCCCAACATCCAGGCTGTCCTGCTGCCCAAGAAGACCGAGAAGGCCGCCAAGAAGTAAACGCTCAACAAGGACTTGAAACAAACACAAAGGCTCTTTTAAGAGCCACCCACCATACACCTTAAAGAGCAGAGCTTCTGAGAGAGCTGATCTTTTTTTAAAAGATCTAAGAAAATACTATAATAAATGGCTGTAACTTGCTTAGTAAAGGTTTCATAGTGACAAAGGTTCATTGTTAAGTCTGAAACACTTAACTACAACTTTCTAACAAAACAAAACTTCCTGATGTTTTGTCTACGTTCATAGGAAAAAAAATGACCTAAATATCCAGACGTTTTGAAACTCTGGTATTTTCATCCATTATCAGAAAAAAAAAAAAAAAAAAGTAAAACTGCTACTTTAAATGCAGCACAGTGAAAGATAAGGTTCTCCTGAATAAAGTGATGTATGGCACTTGATGCTGAGTGCTTCAATAGGTTAGAAAATCAAAATCATAAAAAAATGGTCTAGTCTTTAAGGGTTTTAATACATGAATGTTGCTTTGTTGAAAGAGTGTGTATTGTGAAAATGACTGTTATACAATGACTGAATACATTCTACTACTATTACATAATGCAATTAGAAAATGTATATTTTTTCCTGATGAATATCAATGCTTTTACCATTTAATAAATGTTCTTTTAGAGGTCATTGTTATTATTATTATTTGCAAATGTTTGTCAGTTTCTTTCAGTGTATATTTGATGTGATTGTTGGTGGAGTTGGTTATAATACAAGGGGCAGCATTTGAAATCTTGCCCAGGTCATGTTGCCTCGTTGCGGCGACAAGCAGCAGCAGTAGTCCCGTCTGCTTTTAGAGTGGTTTTAATCTGTCTTTAGTGGACATGTTTTAACCCACCTGTTGTGAATGGTGTATTTTCCTTATTATCTTGACTATGTGGATTCATCATGGATTTTGTGAGCGCTTTGCTTATGAACATCGTTGCTCTGGGGACTGTCATGGACTTTCAAACAAACTAGCTTTAACTTAATTATTGCCCTCAGGTTTCTCTTCTAATGGACTTCATGTAAAAAAGCTGTCCTCTGGATGCCTTTGTGTCTTATTGAGTTACTTCCAGTATTGGTAATGTGAAAAAGTGCCTCTGGATGTCTTGGAGTGGGTTCACCTTATAAGGAAAGGGTCACCTCGAAGCACTCAATGAGTACATAGTATCCCCTTTGGACGTCCTTCTTCTGAATTAAATGTAGAAATGTGCAATCCTAAAGGAGTGGATGAAATGTAAAGAAGTATCGTCTGGCTGCCTCTCCCGTGGACAGAAAGCAATGACATTAAAAGACTCAGGACGTGAATTACATGTTACTAAAGCCCCCATAAAAGTGTCCTGCTGGTAACTAACCCTTATGTCACATGTTTGGTTGTCATGCTCGGCTTGTGGGTTTCTTCTTTCATTTAAGTCTTTAAGCAGTTCATTTTACTATTTGATTTAGATTTAACTCAGTTTTCAAATGAACTCTTGAAAATAAAATATCAAATTTTGGGCACTAGAATTCATTTTTGTTGTTGATTATGTATCAAAAATTTTGCAGGGGCTTTACATACTTGAATTTCCAGCACCAATGGTCACAAAAATATTCAGCATAGGGAATTAAGTGTCAGGACCCCAACACCTCAGTATGTCTGACTTAATCCTAAACTGTAAATTTCAGTGGTTTGAAAGCAGGAGCCCTTTTTATATTTTTGCCTCTGCCCCTCAAGCAGCCTGAGTATGCCACTGGTTGTGAACATCCTGAAAAGCCTGGAGTGACTCACATATCTGCTTTTACTTTACAATTCAGAGCCTCAGTATGTCCATCCTTCAAGCCAGGCATTGGTGTCCTAACTATTTTTTTTTTTTTTTTGTGATCAATTGTTAACAGTTTTTTTATTTTGCAGTGGTTTTGACATTGCAAAACAAAGCAAAATAGTTCAGCCACTTCATTGACGACACACACACACACACACACACACACACACACACACACACACACACACACACACACACACACACACACACACACACACACACACATATGGAAGTGAACATATAATAAAAAAGGACAGGATCATATACACCTCAAAAAAAAAAAAAAGAGAGAGAGAAGAAGTAAAGTAACCGAAAAGATAGTAATATAATAATAATAATATATATATTTTTTAAATAAATAAAATGTATTGGTAAAAGTATAATTAGAATAGTAACAACAATAATCAGTTATTAATCATGACAACATTGATAGTTTACTTGCTTGCTTTCCTTTGGGTATTTGGACCCAGTAGAAGTTTGTAGCAGTGAGATGCTCTTATAATATATTACAGCGCATTGTTTACTATTAGTTAGTACAATGATGATTGTCTAAAACTGCTGACACAAAGTGCAGCTAATTATCTTCATTCCTGTCCAGGAATACAAACATGTAAGTCAGATAAATTGACACAACAGCGTTTGTTGTTCAAGATTTAAAAATAAGAATATTTTATTGACATTGATGATACACATGTGACCACATTGAAGATAACAAATGTGTTTATTCTGATGAATACAGAACATGTTATGTGAAACTTATAATATATTTGTATATATGGAGTGAGGTCTGAATAAATGGAATGAAACTGAATATATTGAATGAAAGTCCAGAACGAGAACTATTGACAAAACCATTGCTCACTGTAAATGGAGTAGATATTACGAGTAGACATATAAGTAACTAATAGACATATAAGACACTACCTTCATAGTAACCCAAAAATAACTTCATGAGGGACCTTTTATTTTTGAATTCTTGGGGGGGGGGGGGGATTTAACATGGAATGACAATGAAAACAATTTCCTAACTATCCTTAATAAAATTAAAGAAGTACTATATCAAATATTACATAACATATTACATAACATATATAACACAAATGCTTACATATCCAAATTTGTTGAAATAAGAAACCTATGGGATTTCTGCAAAAAGGAGAAAGACAGCATTAGACATTTATTTAATGAATGCCAAGTAACTCAATTATTCTGGAGAGACGTAGATCATTTTGGGGCCAGTTTGATGAATTTCACAGTTCAATTAAATAAAACCCTAAAACCATAATCATATAATGGAAGTTCAAATAAGAAGTTGCAAACATTGATCAATCTTTTAATACTGCTCGGTACATTTCATACTTTCCTTTAAATTCATTATACTATATTTAATTATAACTATGGAGTTTTCCTATAGTATAAGTACTGTTATCCAACGCCTTCAATAAAGGTTTCTTCTTGTTCTTCTTCTAAAAAACAACTATTGGTCGGGGGTCGTCACGTGACTTGTATTGTGTGGATTCAGTTGAGCTATGAATCTCAGCCAATCCTCTTCGAGGGACAGAGCAGTTTGATCTGAATTGAGTTTATATAAATACAATCTCCTGGGCTTCCATCGAACATCCATCTATCTAAAGTCAATCTGACTAGAGCAAGATGCCTGAGACAGTGAAAGCACCCAAGAAGGGCTCTAAGAAAGCCGTGTCCAAGGCAACGAAGACCGGCAAGAAGAGGAGGAAGACCAGGAAAGAGAGCTACGCTATTTACGTGTACAAGGTCCTGAAGCAGGTCCACCCCGACACCGGGATCTCCTCCAAGGCTATGGGCATCATGAACTCCTTCGTGAGTGATATCTTTGAGCGCATCGCCGGTGAGGCCTCCCGTTTGGCTCACTACAACAAGCGCTCCACCATCACCTCCAGGGAGATCCAGACCGCCGTCCGCCTGCTGCTGCCCGGTGAGCTGGCCAAGCACGCCGTGTCTGAGGGCACCAAGGCTGTGACCAAGTACACCAGCTCCAAGTAAAGCCGCTGTGAACCAGCAACCACAAAGGTCCTTTTCAGGGCCACCCATATTAACCTTAAAGCGCTGAAGCCTCAGATGTTACAGTACACAATCAAACAATATTACATCATTATTCTTCATATTTTCTATCACCTATGGGGTGTTTGGTCAAACTAACCTAATGATTATTGAGTGAAGACGGAATTCACACTTATCGGCTTTCTTGCGTGCGTCAGCCTACTTGTTGGGTACAGCCCGAGTACTATGGCCTTCACCACAGTCACATTTCTTGCCTACATATGAATTATAATATCGTAAATGGACGCACAACTCGACATGCAGAGAGCAGGACAGTAACACAGAACACGCGCACACAGACAAACGCAGCCCCACGTGCTCGAACAGCAGGACTGCTGCCGGCGACCACAGCCCAGTACCTTTAGTCATTTTACATACAGTACAATAACGAAGACGTTACGTCAAAGAATAATATTAAATGTGGACCGGGAGAAATCAGGGATTTTACGCATGCGCTCTGCTATTCAGCCTTTTATTAATTGAAGCACTTATGGTAAATATAACGTCTGGGGTTATTGTGTTAATATCGCATTTCAGTTTGATTTATTAGAATGTGTTGGCTAACCCTGCCTTAATGTTTGGTTTATCAGCCATTTCTCTTTCAAGGATTGGAACCGCCTCTACACTGCAGATCATTATTCGTAAAACAAAGCCTGGTAGGAACTGTGATTTAATTTATTGTATATAGCCTAATTGTATAAGCTTTTAATTACCTCCATGTTTGACATGGACACTGTAGGTAGATGTGTGTTGAACAAACAGTGGAGGATTGATTGAGTGTGTGGCTCTTAAAAGAGCCTTTGTTGAGGAGGTTGTTGACTCTGAAGACTTTAACCTCCGAAGCCGTACAGAGTGCGTGTTAAACAGTGTAGGATAATTTCAGTCTATTGATTCAGTGTGTGGCTCTTAAAAGAGCCGTTGTTGTGGTTGATGTTGATGATGTTGTTGTCGTTGATGTGGACACTGAAGAGTTTAGCCTCCGAAGCCGTACAGAGTGCGGCCCTGTCTCTTCAGAGCATAAACCACATCCATGGCGGTCACTGTCTTTCTCTTGGCGTGCTCGGTGTAGGTGACGGCGTCACGGATCACGTTCTCCAGGAACACCTTGAGCACACCGCGGGTCTCCTCGTAGATGAGACCGGAGATACGCTTCACTCCGCCACGGCGAGCCAGACGGCGGATGGCGGGCTTGGTGATTCCCTGGATGTTATCACGGAGGACTTTACGGTGACGCTTGGCGCCTCCTTTACCGAGTCCCTTTCCTCCTTTGCCTCTTCCACTCATGTTTACAAGTTCAGTTGAACAGAAATCTGAATGAGGAAAGACTACGAAATCTCAGCTTCATATCGAGGCGCTGAGGACCTCTGAGGGGACATGAGGGGGGGGGGGGGGGGGGGGGGTCTTCTTCTTGTTCCAGAAATGATGACTTCTTCAGAGTATTAGCGCCCTCTACAGAACAGAAGCTCGAATCAGGGACAACATGTCTCCTGTAAACCAAAGTGAGCTCCACAGTGAGCAGTGATGAGAGAAGACCTTAACCAGGTCCAGACTCAGCCAGCACAGCCTGGTCATAGAGACAGGGAGACACAGACACACCTGGCTGCCCGAGAGGACAGACTGTGTCCACTCTGTCCACACAGACAGGTGTAGACAGAGACTTCCTACTACACTGCAGCAGGTATGAAGCTCATGATCAGAGACAAAGTCTGTGATTTTAAATCTCTCTGTGAATAAAGTAAAATGAAACATGTGCTGGGAGAAGTCAGAGTCAGCAGCAGAGAGTATGTCCACCTCTGTCACAGCCTGAGAGACAGCCTTCACTCCACCTGACAGATGTTCTCCTCCGAGCCCACACTGCTGATTCATCATATCTGTTTACAGATGGAACATGTACTGAACATGTAATTTTTTTGGTGTTTTACTTTCTGTAATTATTATTTAATAAGAAAATTGATAAATTACACACATTAACACAGGTTTGCTGTTTTCTACCTCTGTTTTGTTTTACTACTAATTAATAAGCTAAATCAATTAATTGTTTGTTATAGGCTAATTAAAAGTAGTGTTACTGTAAGTAATGATTTGCGTTTTTAAAGAAATGTATTTAAAATTAAAAAATCCTTCATACAATGTGTTAATTGTGATTGTAGCCTAGAGACCTATAGACTGAGACTGTTTTTTTTATTTTTCCAATCTTTATTAGTCACTTTACAGAGTGAACATGTTCATGTATTTCCAGCTCATTGTTTTTACAGATAATGATGATAAATAAACAAGTAAATAAACAAATAAATAAACAAATAAATAAATAAATAACACATCCTGCTGCGGCTTAAACACACCGCCACCTTAGCCTGGCCCAACAAGTTTAAAAGTTCTGAAGTCACAAGTTCTCTGTGAGCGCGTGTATTTAAAAGCACAGATAAGAACCTCTTCTTCTCTTTTATTTCCCCTTTCTTTTGTCTAAGTACTTTTTTATAATTTAAAATGAATTGCATTTGTACGAAAGAGAAGAAACGTCAAGAGAAGCCGGATTTACATAAATACCCAAATAACTTTATCTGCAGTGGTCTCACTTTTATTATCTAAGTAACAGAGAGCCTTAAGATGTGAAGCAAAGTGTAACTTTAACGTTAAGATGTATCCTAAACAAGACATAAACATCAAACAACAATAAAGCGTCTAGTCTGAGCGTCCTCTCTGATGACGTCACGTGCGTTAAACCACAAACCCTCTTTGAATAAGAGAATCTCTCGCCGGGTGCGGTGGCGCGCGCCTATAATCCAAGCTACCGGGAGGCTGAGGCTGGAGGATCGTTTGAGCTCAGGAGCTCTGAGCTGTAGCGAACTGTGTCGATCGGGTGTCCGCACTAAGTTCGGTATCGATATGGTGCTCCTGGGGGAGCCCGGGACCACCAGGTCGTCTAAGGAGGGGTGCACCGGCCCAGGTCGGAGACGGAGCAGGTCAAAGCCCTCGTGCCGCTCAGTAGTGGGATCGCGCCTGAGAATAGACGTTGTAGTGCAGCCTGAGTAATACAGCGGGACCCGGTCTTTTTACACTCTGCACACTGACAAACAAACACACACAGGCTCAACATCAATGTTTCTACATGTTACAACAGCTTCAGCACTGCTTCTGCTGCTTCTTGTTACCATACACACCTGCACAGAGCAGCTGTGTTTGTTTGTCCTACAGCGCCTCCACCTGGAGGAGAGGAGCAATGACCATCAGTCACAGCAGCTGATCTCACATCCATTCAAGTTAGAGGTTTGTCTTTATTCAATTCAATTCAGTTTGCTTTATTGGCATGAACATAGACATGTTATTGCCAAAGCACATAAGATTCATACACATACATTACATATATATTCATTACATAGGCCTATTACATATTTTATACACATTGATGAACGATTACCCACACAGCATATCTCAATGTCTTCACTTGATGCTGTATGCTCATAAAACTTTCACCTAAAATGAAATATTATGGGATGCTGCGTCCCTCAGGCTGTGACAGGCAGACACATATTTAGCAGCCAGAGGAGCTGCTGACCCTTACCCCAGGATAACTGACAGTTTCTCGTCTGGGGTTAATGTTGGGAAGTTTGATACTATTGTAGTAACTTTCCTGTAGTGGGAATCTCTTAGTACAGAGAACTTGCTACAGTGGAGGAGGAAGTGCATCTCTGTCTCTATGTCCCCTGTAGAGCAGTGAGCACATAGACGCTCCTCTCTGGGCAGCCATGTCTGTCTGTGTCTCCCTGTCTCTATAGCCAGCTGGTGGTCACTCAGCCTGTATTTGGTCAGGATATATCTTTGTTTTGTATCTCTGACACTGTACAGATATTCAGATCATTTATAATCACGTTTTAGGGTCAAATAACAATTCATTCTACTTTGGGTCTTTGTTTGGTTTCTCCAGTGTTCTAAATACAGATCTTTGGAGTGCTTCATGATGAGTTTAATTTAGTTGTGTTTTGGATCAGTGCTGATTGGAGTCTGGATGATTAGCTTCCTCACCAGCTGACTAAGGGGACAGTTTTCAGGGTTCAGCTCTTGGGTTTTTACTGCTTTAAATTGAAGTGAGTCTTTTGGGCTTAAATGTAGATGGGTCCAAAATTTGATTGCCCATTTCTCAATGTTAAATATTAATGGGAAACGTCCCAGTTCTGCTCGGGAGGCATTATTTGAAGTTTTTCTTTGAACATTTAGGATTCTTCTACAGAATTCAGTATGGAGAGCTTCTATTGGGTTTTTGTCCCATGAGCAATGCTCCAGTCTACTGACGGGGCCCCAGATCTCACTTCCATACAGAGCTATAGGTACAATTACACTATCAAATATTTTGGTCCAGATTCTAATTGGAATGTTAACCTTGAATCATTTGGTTTTAAATGCATAGATTGCCCTCCGTGCTTTTTCTTTAAGTGCATTTATTGCCATGTTAAAATTTCCTGATGCAGATATGTTCAGACCAAGGTAATAATAATAATAATACATTTTATTTAAAGGCGCCTTTCTCGGCACTCAAGGACACCGCACAGATAGAAATATATACATACACGAATTCACATTAAAGGAAACAAAATCAGAGTCAGAAATGAAAACAATATAAACTAACAAGGGGTAAGAAAAAAATAGGAACAATAACAAAATGACAGTGCAATTGGAGTCAGACGGAGTAAGCGGTTTTGAACAGATATGTTTTGAGTTGTGATTTGAAATGGGGGAAAGAATCTGTGTTTCTGAGTTGAGGTGGCAATGAGTTCCAGAGACGGGGAGCAGAGCGGCTGAATGCTCGGCTCCCCATAGTGGTGAGACGGGCGGAGGGGACAGACAGGTGTATGGAGGAAGAGGATCTGAGGGAGCGGGAGGGAGTGGGAACATGGAGGAGGTCGGACAGATATGGGGGGGCGAGGTTGTGGATGGTCTTGAATGTCAACAGAAGGACTTTGAACTGAATGCGGAAGGTAAGTATAATTCTTTGTGTGTTTAATTTGAGTGTTATTCAGAGTAAAAATATATTTATTTTCAAGACATCTGAGCTTTTTTTTTGAAAGATCATTATTTGTGTTTTCTTAAAATTGACCTCCAATGCCCAGTTCTGGCAGTATTGTTCCAAGATGGACACATCAATCAGATTTAAACCCTGCTTATAATTTATGATTTTGAAAAGTGGCTGATTTTGAAGTATCACCGTCCACCCGATCTGTATCTGGAATGGTACAGTCCGGAACTTGAAGCATTTTGCGGGAACCTCTTTCAGCTGTTTATTTTACAGTCTGAGGTTTCAGCTCAGACAGATTTTAGGCAGTAGTCGAAATGATGTGAGACATATAATATATAATAAATTGCCTATATTTCAACCATACTGTATATGTCCTTAATACTATGACGGAGTAATGTCGACCTTATGTATAAACCATACAGTCTGTGGTTTAAACTACAGTCAACAGTGTGGATATACAAAGATCTACTCTGTACAGTGACCAGTCAGCTGTCATCATGATAAAATAAGCATTGTTATCTCGAGATAATGAGATAATATGATATCTTTGATTTGAAATATCAAATCTGCCTTTTATCCTACTATATTGAGAAAACTAAGTTACCTTGTAAAGAAAACAACTTAACTTGTTATATCAGGTAAACAATAAATAAAATGTACATGTCCTCTCAGCTAGGCTTCAGTAAGAAACACTTAAATACATGTTTTATTCTTCAGGAAATAAACTTTTCAATAGATTGATGTGCTAACACACCTGAGTAAGGCGGTGTAACACACCGGTCATATGTCTTAACAGTGAGCAGACTGAAGGCTGTAATCAGTGAGGAGGGTGCCAACCTCAGTATCAGCTTCATTTAGACCACGTTCAGGCACAAATACTGATCAGGATTATGTCTTCATTGTTTCCACTGCGCAAAAAAGAGCAGAAGAGCCAAAACACAAAAAACTGAGTCAGGTGAGTGGTGCAAAGTAATATAAGTAATGTCTTTTTATATCTGCTCTGACCCAAAAGTACAATGAAAATTATGCTGGAAGCTGTTACATGTTGTCAGATACAGTGTGTGCTCTCAACTCTCTCTCTCTCTCTCACACACACACACACACACACACACACACACACACACACACACACACACACACACACACACACACACACACACACACACACACACACACACACAGCTAATATACTACCTCAAGTACAGTGATGGGACAATTGGCCCACTATCATCACCAAGTCTCATGAATATAAATCAGTAAAGTTCCAGTGCACTTTTTTAATCATGCACATGTTTGCTCTCCTTTTACTCTTGTGTTACAGTTTGAGGCGGTCTGCATTATTCTACTGAAGTATGTGTTTCAGTGCACATGTAGGGTTGTAAAGGGGTGAAAAGTTTCCGGTAAATTTCCATAGGAAGTTAAGCTGGGGGATTTTGGAAATATTCCAAATTGGACACTTTCCATGGGAATTAACTGGGAATTGAGGGTCATTTAAAGGTGACATATCACGCTTTTTTCATCAAAATATATTTGTCTAAGAGGTCATGTCTAAAACATGTCTTTAAAGTTTATACAAAAAAAAAACCACTTTGAAATCAGATTTTGGTCTGCCTGAAAAACCCTCTTCTTCAGCCCTGTTCAGAACGGTCTGTTTTCCCTCTGACCACGCCCCCTCAGGAAGTGGCTATCCCCTCAACCTACAGCACGTTGATCTAATGTTTGCATGTTGGCTGAATATACACGGCTGCTCACAGACCCGCGTTACTTCAACCCTCTAAATCTGATCCAGAATCTGATCCTGACGGAGAGGCGCCTCCAGCAGGACCTTTCTGAAGGATTGGTCACAGATTTAGTGTTTCTTGTTGTTTTATTTGTCAGTATGTAGACGTGTGTCTTGGTACACAGCTACGAACATGTAGCTATGTGGCTATGCTAACTAGCGCTAGCACTTTTCCATGAAAAATAAAAATCATCCACTAGATCTTCTTTAGCACACATTTGTGCAGGTAATGAAAAACGGAGGAGGGGATTCAGTATAAGTTTATACAGTCTATGGGCTGAACAAGCTCCGAGCTCTGACTCTGTGACAGACCGGATATTGTTGTGACGTAACAAAAACACGGAAGTCCGAAACGGCTCGTTTCAGCACACATTTACAGAAAGGTGGAGAAATCAAAACAGGGGCAGAGTGGATTTTTTTCATTTTCGGGGGGTTTGTAGACATGCCAGGGACACATATTTCAGGTAGAGAACCATTAAAAAGTCGATTTTGCAGGATATGTCACCTTTAATGGAAAGGTATCATATCCAAGCATAAATACTTGTTTTGTTATAAGCAGACATCCATCCAAAATAATACAATTAAAACAGATTTATTTTTAAGTAGAACTTTATCAAGTGTTAAATATTTAATTGAACAATCAATTCTTTCATTGAAGAACAAAACTTGAATTTTGAGTTAAATATTACTCATCCCCCTGACCCAACTCATTCAAAAATAAATTTCCATGGAAAGTTTCCAACTTTGAAAATTCCCGGAATTTTGCAACCCTATGCACATGTTACATGTCCTGAATGTCCCTCACTCTGTCCCAATCTCGACATTTTTCTTGATGTCGAACTCTCGAGCTGAACACAGACCTCTTTTTTTTGTCTAGGTAACCCTCTGCACAGACCACCATGGAGGAAGATTAAAACATCCCTGTGAGTCAAAAGGAGGAAGAGAAAGCAGGGAGAAAACACATTCTTAAGACATCAAAGACTTTTGTGAAGCAGCGTGGAAATGCTGTGAATAGGAAGAACTCAGAGAGTTCCGTACCTCATGTGCATCTTTTCTTCCTACTGATCCTGAAACCGGATGATGTTTTTGGATAGCTGTAGCTCCATATCCAGGTTTATATAAGGTTTTCATCTTTTGTCACACCAAGGAGTTTGTGTTTGTGTCCTCTTTCTATGTTGACACCCTCTATCTGTACCTTTATGTTACTGTTAGATTTACGGTTTCTGAACACCATGACTTTTGTTTGATTTAAATTTAAAGAGAATTTGTTTTTGTCAAACCATCTTCTTAATTTGCAGATCTTTGAAGCGATGAAGTCAAAAAGCTGCAGGACTTCTTCATCAGAAACATTGTTACACAGAACTTTTACTTTGATGTTGTTCCTAGGAATGACTCTACCTTTCTCCTTTGGCATATCAAAAAGCCTTTTCCTGATATTCTCCCATACATCTGTTTCTGGTTCCTGTTCTGCTTCTGGCTCATCACTTTTTATATTTTCAAGAATACATCCCCTTATTTTGAGAATCAATACAGAATCACAAGACGTAATATGATACAAAAAATCACTCAATGTGAACTTAAATCTTGTGAAGAGGGTGCGACAGAGATCTGGGAAATAGGAACACTTTAAGAACTTGTGATACGACACATAATGTCTGGCTATGTCTGTCCTCTTAGTTCACTTGCTTGTTTTCGTCTGCTTTCCTTTCCTTGTATTAACATGTGGCTTTCTCTTTGTCCCTAAAAGGAAGGAAAAACAACAGCAGGTCAAGAAGGACAGGAAGAGAGAGAGGAAATTAGGGCGAGGAAGTATGATGGCCTTGAGCCACAGGTCAGGATTTCATTGTCAATGTTTGTAGTTCAATAACGTGATAATATCTTGTGCACACAGCTTAACCTCAGTGAAACCAGCAGTGTTGATGTTATTTGTCATTGAATGAACACAGTTTAAAATGTGTTTGTAGGAGAGGAACGCTGGGACTGGTATTTGGTGTTTGACATGAGCGCCCTCTGCTGTTCAGAGTAGAGGGGTGCGCCCTGTGATGTGTTTCTGTAATTAGACACTCTTAATTATGTTGATTTTCACAGTGACAGGGTTTTTTTTATCTACACGGTTTGTTTGGGAGAACTAAGCGGTAACCTGCGGTCTCAAAATATGAAGCCCATGCGAAAGTGTCATAAACAGCAATTAATCGAGAATCCGCTTGAGGCTGGCTGCAGAAACACCAGGAACCACATACACACCAATTCAAAGACGATCTTTGCAGCAATAATAAACATTATTACAGCCTGGTACAAAAAACTGCTTGGGTCTACGTAACTAGTTTCTCTATCGGCACGCACTGTACGGAGTGATTTTGTTTCTAACGCGATTAAGATTCCAAGTTTTGACCAAATAAGGACATGACTGACATGAATGACAGGTGGGAACACATAGCTGTTGGCTAGGAGGCTCAAACCCCGCCTCTTTACCTCACACTAAGGCTGTTTCCGAAATCACCTACTATACTAGCAGTACGTACTGATTTGTCCAAAATTCAGTATGTAGTAAGTAGTATGTGAACAAGAGCAAAATCTGCAGTAAGCCAAAACTCCCCGGATGTCTGCTGATTCGGGAAAATGCATCAGTCAGTCGGACCAGTCTTCCTCGCGTACTGTTTCCCATAATGCACAGCGCTTGTTCTGCTTTTTCTTTTTCCTCATTTTTTGACGGGAGGAAATCCGTTTTTGGGTGCTGTGAAAGTTATCAAATTACATATAAACCACTTCCTAACTTTTTAAATCATAAATGGATGCTAAATAAGCTTTTTATTTATCGGCTTTGCCGTTGTTTACTTCCGCTTTCCGAAACCGGAAATCCAGCGAAGTCTGGCTCAGCATGCTGCATGACAGATCGAACAGAACAGTCATACTACATACTAAATTCAAACGCAGTATGTAGTAGGCAATACCTACTGCCTACTACATTAGTAAGTAGTATGTAGCAGGCCGTTTCGGAAACAGCCTAAGTTTGGTTGAGTTCAGCATTTCCAATATGGCTCCCGCTGCAATTGGCTTCAAAACAGCGTTTCAGAAACAGATGGGTGACGTCACGGATACTACGTTCATTATTTATACAATCTATGGGGATGACCTTGAAATGTAATATCAAACACACCTGTGATGATCTGGACTTACTGCAGAGTAACTGTGACTCACCACACTGCATCGCTGCCCCAACTCTCTGGAACTCTCTCCCTCCACACATCCTCAACTCTGACTCTCTTCAATCATTTAAAAACTCAAGACCTTCCTGTTCAAAAAAGCATACAACACATAACCTCTACTCCCGCCCACCTCTGACTTTGTTCTGTTTTATTCATCTGCTTTATTTTATTTCATTTTTTCTATTTTTTTTATGTGAAGCGACTTTGAGTACCAAGAAAGGCGCTTTACAAAAAAATATCAAATATTAACTATTATTTATTATTATCTTGCTGAGAGTTACAAGAGGGCATCGATCCCACATGTTTATATTGTAAGATTAAAGTTCTGAGATTTAAGTCAGAATTTTATTAATCTGACTTTAATTTCAGAATAATAAAACGTATACATTCACCGTCCTTTTTTTCAGTAGACCTTATCCTCTTCCACAGTATTGGGACAGCTCTGAAACAGGTGTGTAGTTATTTCAGTACAAAGTCTGCAAAATAAATAAGTGTCAGTCATTTCTTATCTTTTTTTAGTGAAGTTTTGGGGGCTAAGTGGAGAAGTTCTGTTTCAGAATACAGTTCTGTTAAATAAAGTCAAAACATGTTCCTGTTTGGGACACCATGGAACACACTTCCTGCAGCAGTGTTGGAGCAACATATCCTTACAACGGAAAGAGAAACTGACGCGTCCGTTTTATTACGCTCAGTTTCTTAAACATGCAGTGACATGTACGTAGATGACTCAAGTGTTGTGGTTTGTCCCGCCCATCAGGAAGCCGCAGTCCTCATTGGCTCAGTATCCTGTACAGTGAGTGCGTAAAAGTACAGACTGTATGAAGTGTACAAAAGAGAAGGAGGAAGAGGACCTGAACACAGCTTGCAGTTTCTCCAACAACGTCCGTGAAAAAGGTTCGTGTCCTCTGTACTTTGTTAAATGTTATGTAGAACTATGAGTTTAAAGAGGTTTTTGTCGTGTGTTGTACAGGACTGACATGACTTTGTGAGTCGGCATACATCAGGTTACACCTGATAAACGAGTTTCATTCATTGTGCGTCTTTAGAGTGGTGCCTTCTGGAGGTGGCAATTCACCCAATTCTGTATTCTTTCATTCAGTTTTCCTCAGAAATGAGCATGAGTTAATCATTTTGAATACTTACTGAACTAATTAGTATTACACTTTAACATTCAAACGTGTAATGTGTCTGTATCCGGTCATGAACAGGTTGGATAGATGTGATTACATAAACAGTAAGTCTGTCAGACTGCACTGACCTACATTTGATGATAGTTTCCTCTTTTGTTAAAGAAGTTTCATTATGAGACATGTCCTAGGATGTAAACAATTAGTCGAGTTTCGATTTGTTAATTGTTAAGAATTTACTCGAACATTGTTTATGTTTGTATGTTCTATCACGTGGAACAAACATCATGTGGTCTCATATTTGGTTCAGCTATCAGGGAGGTGTTATAGCATGTATGTGAATCAGCTATGTGCGCAGTGGAGCGCTTTTTTTCTCCGCCGCCGGGGTAATTATGATCCAATTGAGCTCGCTAATGACACCTGATCCCGCACACATGCTGATTTTTCTCAATAAGAACGAGTTGACAGAAAACTGGACACTGTGAGTCTGAAATTTGTTTCTGTTCAGTTCCCTTGTTGCAGTAAATCTACATGTTGTAGTCTGAGCCTTCTTAAAATGATTAATCGATAATTGGTCGTTAACATTTCCAAAGATCGATCATGAAAAATACTGAACATTTACATCCCTAGTCCGGACCCTGTTGGATGAACTCTTAAACACTAATGCTCCAAAATATTTGTGCTGCTGGTTAAATATTTTATAAGAACTACATGCTTTATAGCAGGGGTGTCCAAAGTACGGCCCGGGGGCCAATTGCGGCCCAAGGTCCATTTACTTATGGCCCCAAGCTTCCATCTTAAATTGTGTTATTTATAGCAAAGAAATTAATCACAGTTTCTTTCTACAAACAAAAATAAAGTCAATCCAGAAACGTCTCAAAAAGCTTCATATGGACTACCTGTCTAAAACCAAAGCTCTGGGAATTCTTCAAGACGGCAATAAAGAAGAAACACAAGAACTCTTAAAGTTGACAGGTTTTCAAATTCATGTTTTTATCATGATGAGAAAATGTTCTTGATGAACACTAAAACTTCAGAAGACACAAAAGAGGACACAAGACAAGATCAAATTATAAAATTGTGCAGAAAAGGCAAAATTTGGTGCATCAAAAATGTTCAGAACTCAGGAAAGTAATTATATAGTTCTTAAAATGTTGTCTGCTGGTCAGAAAGGCCTTAAAAAAAACATGAAAAAGAAGAGTGATGAAATCTAGATTGTGATCCTGCCATAGGAAAATAATGATACTAAATATTAAATAAATATTTCCTATATAACTTTTAGGATTCCTAAGTCTCAGTAGGAGCCACTGGCCCTGAGGTATTCTGACAACATCATATGTGGCCCTCTTTGAAAAAAGTTTGGACACCCCTGCTCTATAGTCTCGTTTGAAAAACATTATGGTTTGTTGGTTTCTCTTGTGCAATGGTTCAACTTTTATTTTTTACAAAGGCAATTAATGTGACTCCCCGGGTCAGATTACCTGAGCCTAAGAAGACAACAAAAATCCCCAATGAGTCACTCAATGAATCAGAGTTTCAGCCACTCGAACAAGTCAGACTTAATGGATTAGCAAAGTTAAAACAAACTTATTTAGTAAAGTTAAAGAGCTCACAGATTAGACAGGAATTAGAGGAATAAATCATTTCCTCAGATTTTCTCTTTGTGGGTTTTTGGAAGCATGAACTACACACAATTAAGCAACTGTATTTTCCATCAGCTTACAGGTGTTTCAACCTTTATTTTTACACGTTTGAGTATTTGACTTCTGAAGATATCAATACATGTTCAGGCATTACATAGAAGTAACTGCAAGTCATTTGTCTTCTCATGTGTCTGTTCTAATTGAAGGCCAATAATCCCTTTGTTGAGGTGTAAGGGCTGTTTGATTGACAGGTCACCTGTGACAATGAGTTCTTTATGGTTAGCTGTGTGTTGAGGGCAGATTATTGGAGCTAACATTGAATATAAGAGATTCCAGTTTGGAAAGTTTTAATTGTTTACTAATGTTGAGAGAAGTTAGAGAAGAGGCGTGTTGAGTTACTCCTTTCACTGTGACCGATGGACACTGTATGCAAAACCAAAGCTGATGTACCTTCCTGACTCTTGGAGTGTCACAAAACAGGATACAATGTTGAAAAGATGAAATATCATGTTCAGACTAATTATTTATATGTATGAATCTGTCTTTTCTTAAGCTACTGTAATATGCTGTGATACAACCTCCCATATTTTCTCTTTTTTAACAAAATGCGCGTTTTGCCTTCCCATCACCTCTTGCATTGCAACACCGTCAGAGACTAAAAACTAAAAACAAAAAAATAATTTTCACTCACATTATGCTACTACTTCACAAACTACACATAAAAAACAGAGTTTCATCAAGGCTGACAGCGCCCACAATAAAAATACTTTTAAATATGATATTATTATATTAATGTTCTGTTATACTTTTATCAAGATTTCCTTTTTTTCTCTCCATTGGACTACAATAGAGTTTTAAATTTACCTTCAAATGACGTTCATATGTTTTAAGATTAAAAACAGTTTCATGTTAGAGGACACATTTTCACAGATGACCATTCTTCATTTAAATGTAGAAAAGAAAAACACAATCATGAGGTGGGGAAAATGTCACTCCTGACAGGAGAAAAAAGGGGCATACCTGTGCATAATTATATACCTGTCGAGGTCCATAAATACAGAATCACCTGCACTTTTATCATACAAATATTCAAGTCTCAGAACTCAAACATATACAGTAACTCCTTCCTCCCCAACCCAGCTCAGTAGCAGAAATTATCGCACACAAATGGAAATACAGCAATGATGAAAGAGAATAAGACACCTCTCAGTCTGGCAGTCTGCAGATCTCTGATGTGTGATAGAAAGGGTTGCCATTTGTGAAATAACTTGTCAGTGTTTCCTCTCAGAGTATATTTGATTTTTTCAAGTTTAAGAAAGGAGACTGTATCCTGCAGCCACTGTGCAACGGGTGGAGGGTTGGGAGACTTCCAGTGTAAAAGTAAATGGCGTCTAGCCAGCAGTGAGGTAAAGTTATGATTTTTTTAATTTAAATGACCTTTGAGCAAGTGGGAGATAAACTCAATTCAAGCTTCCTCTGTAGTTGGCATGTAACCTTTTATTTTCTGTTCATGCTATAACATGTCAATCATCAGTCTGAACACATTTATTCAGTAATAGTTTAAAGTTATTTGCAGAGTTGCTTAAATTCATCTAAGTAGATTTCTGTATGTTGTTTCCTCTTTATATAACTTAAAGCTTAAATATGACCATATATTTATGAATAGTTGTGTCCTTGAGTCGATTAAATTTATTCAACATACAAGTCCAATTAAATTTATCTCATCTGCTCAAAACACCAAACATGACAGCTCACTCTGGATAAACATACCTGTCTGCCTAAACCACTGGACATCATGTTTTAGATTTACACTGACCAACCCCTCAAGGACTTATCAGACCTTCTAGAAAGACTGATGCCAACAATACAGAGGCCACCATCATATAGTTAAAAACAATATTCATAAGAAGAGTTTCATTCATCTGTATATGAAGTGAAACAGTAAAACTAACAGGACTTAAACAACACATCAGTGTTAATCTGAAGTTACTATACCAAATGATTTTATATGACATTATTGATAACTAAAGGAACCTACTCATGAATACACAAGAGACTGAACACAAGGAAACAAGACAAAGAGAGATGAACATCTCAAAACAAGATGTTGGTGATTAAATTTATCTTCTTCATCATTTTTTGTTTTCCCTTTGTGTTTGTAGGAACATGTCTGAGCCTCGTGGGGATGGTGACGCACAGAGTGGGGGAGACACACTGGATGCCCTATCATTTTTTTCACAGAAGTAAGTTTTACACACTGAAGAAGTTCTGACTGCCTTTATTTACCTAAACCTGAATGTTTCTGCACCATTTTAATGGATCTGATGCAGCTAGTGGTAGCTGCTGCTTAACAGGAGGTGTTTTCTTGCAGAAGCTGTGTGATGCAACTTTCATTGCCCCGATCTTCTCACACGTAGCTGTTTGTATGTGTTTGACATTATCAATCAATCAATCAATCAATCAATCAATCAAGCAATCAAGCAATCAAGCAATCAGACTTTATTTATAAAGTGCTTTTCATACAATGACATTGTAACATAAAATGCTGTACAACTTAAGATAGAATAAATAAAAAATATAAAAAATTGAAATAAAAAGACCTCCCTATCCAAATCCCAACCCCAGCCCTGACCCCAGAAGAAGAACACGATATATACGAAATAATAATACTACTGATAATAATACAAAAATTAATATTAATATTAATAATAATAATAATAATAATAATAATAATAATAATAATAATAATAATAACAATAACAATAATAATAACAATAATAATAATAATAATAATAATAATAATAACAATAATAATAATAATAATAATAATAATAATAATAATAATAATAACAACAATAATAATAATAAATGCAAAAATAAAAAAAGAAGTGGCTGAATGAACTGAGGAAACGCTTTCATGATATATTAATGAGGAAACACTGGAGGTAAAATAAGATGTTAAAACCAAGTGGCAACCTCTGGTCTAAAAATATGAGTCCAATGTGGAAGTGCTAAAAACTGCAGTTCATCGAGGATCTGCTTGAGGCTGGCTCCGGAAAAATAAACATGTTTACAGCCTGGTACAAAAGACAAGTGTAGTCTGGATAGCTCATTTCTCTATCAGCACACACTGTACAGGGGTGAATTTTTTATAACGCAGTAATTTCAAAAATATTGAGATTATGAGTCTTCCATTATGAGAGGCACAGCTGACTTGATTGACAGGCGGGAACACTAGCGGTTGGCTAGGAGGCTCAAAGCCCGCCTCGTTACGTCACACTCGCTCGACAGCAGCAATATACTAGGTCCATATTTTATACAGTCTATGGATCAAACTCACATGTTCAAGTAAACACGTTGTCTGCTGTTTTCAGCTGTTAAAGACTTTTGACAAACAAGGTTTTTGATCGAGGTCGGATACTCCAATACAAAACACTGTGAAGAACACTGAGAGGACTTTAATTTGCACTTGTGCACAAAGCCATGTTGACCTTTGACCTGTGTCTGAAGGGAAATCTTGTGTTACTGTGAACTATGGTTTCTTAGGGAAGTAGTGGTAGCTCTGGTGAACTTTGCTTTCATATTTCACCAAAAACATACATTCTGTTTAACTTGACAATAAAAAACATGTAAGCTAGCTTGAACACTCTACAATGTGTTCACATAGCTAGTACTTTAAATAAAATCCTCCTGTTTATCCCGGTGTTCCAAAAATCTTGAGCATTTCTCTGTAGGTCCCATCAGATGGTTGTTAAACAAGCTCTTAACTTCTCACTGAACCTCATTAATCAGAATCAAAACATGTTCTCATGATGTGCATTCATTTATGAGTGTATTTTCTGTGTCATGTAACTTTTCAGGCAGGATGCAGAGCCTGCAGAGAGTCCAAAGACTGCAGAGGAAACGGAGTCTTCATCCATCAGCACTAAAGCAGCAGACTCAGACCCTTATCGATACAGGATGGACTACCCGTGCATGGGAACCTGTCTGATCATCAACAACAAAAACTTCCACCCCTGCACAAGTGAGCACACTGATTTAAGAAGAGTCACAAACAGATGCAGACACTGATCGATCTCAGTTCATAGTCACATGATCAATAATGATGATGAAAACTATTGTAATGCACGTAGTCGTGCATGAATTATTGAACAATGTTGATTGTGCTAACTCGCTGAGCACCTGTGCTTTTTCTACCATCACAAATCAAAACGTTAGCTGCTAAAAGAGGCAGCTGAAGTGGACTTTATCCTCTCTGCACATGTCTACAAAATAAAGCCCCAACATTATCCAAAGTTTCTAAAACAAGAAGTGTCAGTTCTGAAGGTTCTGGTTGAGTCCTGACCAAAAGTGAGGCACATGGCATCCTGTCTCTGGACTATGTTGTAGATGCTGACATTGAAAGTCTTGTTCTCTTGTGCATCTCTCTAGATATGAGTACTCGTAATGGAACAGATGTGGATGGTGCCACTGCTATAAAATGCTTCTCCGATCTGGGCTACAAGATAAGGTTTGCCAATGATCAGACTGTGAGCCAGATAAAACAGCTGATGATAAGTGGTGAGTTATGTCTACTTCTCCTCACAGTCATGTTAAAACTGTGCATTTTGTGTTATCTGTTATCAGGTGCTGCAATTATAAACACTGGGGCGTGTAGCAGTGTCTATGTGTGGTTTCTCTTTAATTGTCATTTGCGCGTTTGAGTTTTGGAGCAGTTATCATTCAGACCACCTTCCTGCTGAGAGCTAAATCTGCCCATATGTCACCAATGCTCCTCGTACACATCACGTAAAAATGTGCAGACTAGTGATTTAATCGTTCCTGTCTTTGTTTATATGTGTCCAGTATCCCAGGAGGACCACAGCAATAATGCATCATTTGCATGTGTGCTCCTCAGTCATGGAGAGGAGGGTGTGATATTCGGCACTGACGGCTTTGAGAAGTTAGAAAATCTGACTAAATACTTTAAAGGAGATCGCTGCAGGGGTTTGGTGGGGAAACCAAAGCTCTTCTTCATACAGGTCAGTTCAATAATCCCAAAATGTGATTGTAAATAAACCAACATGTGTCCGTTTGACCTCTTATAACATCATACTGCACATGCTCAGAACCTTCACAAAACAACTATCACCAGATGCTTATTGCAGCTATTAGGTGGTCAGCTAATGTTGGGATGCACCCTAGTGGATAGAAGGTGTAACAACCACGTGCTGATGATGCTGGTGTTGGCTAGTGATGGGAATTCCAGCTCTTTTTAGAGAGCCGGTTCTTTTGGCTTGGCTCACTACAAAGAACCGGCTCTTTCGGCTCCCAAGCGGCTCCTCAGTTTTTTTCTTGTTTGAATGACTGTATTACCTAAAATAATGTAAAATTATATGTCAAATGAATTGCTAATGTAAAAAACATACAGCATCAAATGTTTATCATTTAAAATGCTTTATTTATATACTCTACATGAAGCAGAGTTCTACAGAAATTCCATTATGAAGTACAAAAAACAAGACTCATCTCAGTTAGACAAAAAGGTCAGATCTCTGATTGTATGTTTATTACTTTTAAAATTTTAAACACCTTCATTAACAGCAGGTTCCCTTCACTGTCTTCATTCTTCCAACTGCACTGATGGATAAACAGTTCTAATGTCCATGACCTGGATGACTGATATCCTTCACAGACACTTCTAATGTGCCTTTGCAGGTTTTTTGTGGAGCCTGATTGATGACATTTTCACCTCGCACAGTCTGCACTCTGCCTTTAAACTGTCTATGCCATTGAACTGTGTCTAAAGTTTACTGTGTTTCCTGCAGTCACTCGTTTTCTCACCTTTCCAGTGCGTTCTCGTTCTCTCTCCCTCTCGTCTCCCTCCTGTTGGTGTGCTCACTGTGTTGTGTGTGTCTGTAACCCCTCCCCTCCCCGTTTTGCCTCTGACACGTGATTGGTCAAGACGCCACCATGTCTTGACCAATCACGTGAGGCTTTAACAGAAAAAGACGAGGAAAAAAAAAAAAAAAAACGGCTCCCAGTCAGGAGCCGGCTCCCGTCGTTCACCTCTTAGAGCCGGATAGTTTGCGACCGACACATCACTAGTTGGCGCTGCTACACCACAATGTACAAATAAACCTTATAAAAGGCCAAATTAAAGCAACACATTCGTATTAGGAAAAGAATACGAGGAATAAGACATGAAAAATGGGGTATCTAGCATCGATGGACTGCTTTGAGATTATGTCGGAGGTGCACTGTGAGCACTTAGGACTTTAAATATGTCCAAAATACTGGAGAAGGTACTCCTTATAGGGGCCTGTTTATTTACCTGTGAACAAGGGATGTAAATTTTAAGTATTCTCCGTGAACGATTTTTGAAAATGTTAACGATCAATTATAAAAAGAAAAACATTGAGTTTTCTTACGTCAAAAACAATGCCAAATACGTTGTTTTCCCCCTGAATTATATACAGATACAGATGGGTGACGTCACGGATACTACGTCCATTATTTATACAGTCCATGGTAATAACGTGAGATTTCAAAGGGACTCTCAACAGGTGCTACTTTCCTACTTCATTCCAAGCTGAAAGATAAACAAGTCAAACATTTGTATGTGCAAAAGTCAAAACTCTGGGCTCATTGTGGCACAAAACAAGAATGTTATTAATGAACACTAACAAATAACTCACAATTCACTTGTTGGGGTCAATAAGAACTACCACTAGTGGCTGAAAGGGTCTGTAGGGTCCCCATGTTAACACAAACAACACTATTGATCTGGATTCCCTATCGTATTAGGCATGCCGTGGCTCAGACCTGGATGGAGGCATTGAGACTGACAGCGTAGCGGAGGGA
Organism: Notolabrus celidotus; assembly: GCF_009762535.1. NCBI lineage: Eukaryota > Metazoa > Chordata > Actinopteri > Labriformes > Labridae > Notolabrus > Notolabrus celidotus. Next base: position 5,562,541 of record NC_048279.1, on the reverse strand, counting down.
ACATCGGAGAGGATTCCTGTGGAGGCAGATTTCCTGTATGCTTTTTCTACGGCTCCAGGTAAGAAGTGTCTGAGGTATATAAGACTTTTGTCCTTTCAAGGAAAATGACCTAGCAGAATCAAACACTTCACGCAGCTGTGTAAAATCATGCATAATGTCATGCAGGCTACTACTCTTGGAGAAACACATCCAATGGTTCCTGGTTCGTTCAGGCGTTGTGTGAGATGTTGCAGCGGTGCAGTGGAGAGCTGGAGCTGATGCAGATCATGACCAGAGTCAACCGCAAGGTGGCGACGCACTTTGAGTCTGCCTCCAACCTCCCTGGATTCAGCGGCAAGAAGCAGATCCCCTGCATCGTCTCCATGTTGACCAAAGACTTCTACTTTCCTGTCTAGATCCAGATACATGTCTTCTTTTGACCTATGACCCACTACATACATTTATATACTTTGACTTCAAAATGTTTGAGTGAAATCCAAACAGGATGGTGTTAGCTTAAAGATGAATAATTACCTCAGTAAAGATTTTCCTAATGAGTTTATGCTCTCAATCACTGGTTCCAAGTCTTCTCCCATACAGCATGTGCATATTGTCCCATTTAGAATAAAGAAGACTAATGTGTTCCTTTATGAATATATATTTTTAAAAGTGCTGGAAAATACTCTAATTGTAATATTTGAACATCATAGTTTTAATAAAAATATAAAAGAGTGTAAGTAGTTTCTGAGTGTGCAGAATTTAAATGAGTCTCTCTCAAAGAATTATACACTTGGACTTTCCATGTTTGTGTGTGTGTGTGTGTGTGTGTGTGTGTGTGTGTGTGAGAGAGAGAGAGAGAGAGAGAGAGAGAGTAATTTGCTGTTGAGGAGGGGGCTGTTTCTTTATGTGTGACAGAATAGAATACAGAAAGGATGAGACATTTGTATCTAATTTTGAAAACAACATATATTTATTTCTGTCACATTATAGGCAATCGTCAGATAGAGAGTCTGATGTAGAGTTGAAGCCAACCCCAGTGAGTAATCTGCCGTGCAGAGAGGAGTTTTTTTGTGAGCAAATTTAGCAGGTTCCATCAAGACAGTCCAGCTGCAGACCTCCACTCTCAGCCGACTCTCTTGCAGACCTCCACTCTGAGATCCCCTCCACTGTCAGAAGGAAGTGACGATAGGATTAAGAGAGTGGAGATCTGCAGCTGGACCCCTCTCCGTTTGATTACCTTGGTTAACCTGATTCCTCACTAGTGTTACATTGAAAAAACAAAGTATAAAATGCACGTCATCAATAACACCACATAAATTGGTGGGCACCTTCGTTTGGTGTAATGATCTCAACCTTTTTCATTTCCTCGAGAGAGACACAATTGTTTCATTTTTGCTCCAGTCCTCTCACAACCTCTGTGTTTACATTCATTGTTGTTTGAACCGTAAAACGGGGATAGAGGTCGGATCAATTCAAGGTTTAAAGATTCACAACAATTTGATTCACTTCATATTAAATGAAACACATAAAGGTAAAATATGTTAATTTATGTCAGTTTCATGATAACTATTTTACGGTTATTTAGTTAAAGTTATTTTTTATATGATATAATGGAGTTGTGTAACTTAAACGCACAATATTACGTCACTTCTGTCCTACAATGGAGGAGGCGGAGCTAGGCGGCTGAATGGCTGAGACCACAAAGGGGGATTAGAATACACTTTAAAATTTTGAATGGTGTGTGTCCCTCAAAACGATATTGAAACTACAGAGCATTTATTTTTTCAATGTTTTTTCTCAGAAGCAATATGGGTTGATATACACGACTGGCTCCATACCAATATTCTACTTAAACCCTTTCTACAAAAGGACATTAGTTATGGCTTTGTCTCAGAGAACAAAGAGTGATTTTTTGATTAATAATATCCTCATCCTAGCGAAATTTGACATACATAGATGCAAATATATGAAGGTAAAGCCTGGGTTTTATATATTTTACAATGATTTTCTCTCCTTCACTAAAGCCCTTAAAATAACGAAAAGCACATATTCTATGAAATTGTTCAACTTGATTAACAAGTATGATCTGCAAAGAAAGCCCTAGTATTGTGCTGTTTGCTTTTTTGTTCTTTTTTCTCTCCCTTCTTTCCTGTTTTCTGATTGGATGTCATTTTCAGACTGCACTTCATATGGTTTCTAGAGTTACTTTTTTCTAAGAGATATATATTTGTTTAAATGCACCATTTGCACCTGTCCTTTACAAAAGCCATTGTGAAGGATTTTTGCCACAATGTTTAGTAAATTGTTTTTGTTAATTTAAAAAAGAAAAAGAAAAGGAGGATTAGAATTATGTCACTTCCGTCCCACGGTGGAGGTGTCAGTGAACTTCCACTTCACAGTGGAGGAGCCGTTAAGTCGGCTGAGAGTGGAGGTCTGCAGCTGGACCCCTCTCGGTTCCATAACAGGTAGATGGGTCGGTAAAATGTCACAGGGACTAGAGGAGGTTTTCAAAGTACTGATTAGATTTGTGAGTTCTTTAAAGGAGATAGAAGAAAACCTTTCAAGTGTTGTTGGCTGGAATGGGCAGGGAACAGAGGGAGAAAGATGTCATTTATCTTGCCAACAAAGGAGGTGAGGAATATGTTGCTTATTATATCAAGGTTGTCAAACAGGATTTTGGGGGTTCATTGACACTGTAATACAAGATTTGAAAAATAATTAGTTCCTGAACCATATTGTTAAACTCAGTTAAAGGATCTTTGAGGTACTGGTGGTGAACTTGAAGACGGGTGGATTTCCACAGTCGCTCTACTTTACGACATGTTCGCTTAAAAGAGCGGATACTGTCAATCATCCAGGGGGAGGGCTTTTCCCGAGGAGCTAATCTAGATTTTAGTCGTGCAACTTCATCTAGGATAGAACGACAGTGCTCACTTCAGGATTTTACTTGAGACTCAACATCACCACATAGTAAAACAGGGCCATCATTACAAGAAGCAGAAAACTTTTCTGTAGAAAGATGGTTAAGGATGCAGAAATTAATTTATGACGACAGGGTAAGATATCCAAATTAAAGGATAAATCAAATAAGACATAAATATGATCAGAAATGAAAGCTCCTTGGATAAAACAGAGTTGGAGTAATATACAGAGGCATCCCATCAAAATTTCTCCCCACATGCAATGAATACAGAAAATTTAAAATCTTACCTCAAATCTGCTATGTCCTAAACATACACCTGTCTGATTGTCTCACCTGAGTCTGATTGTCTCACCTGAGTCTGATTGTCTCACCTGAGTCTGATTGTCTCACCTGAGTCTGATTGTCTCACCTGAGTCTGATTGTCTCACCTGTGTCTGATTGTCTCACCTGCGTCTGATTGTCTCACCTGAGTCTGATTGTCTCACCTGTGTCTGATTGTCTCACCTGTGTCTGATTGTCTCACCTGAGTCTGATTCTCACTTGTGTCTCTTTGTCTCACCTGAGTTTGATTGTCTCACCTGAGTTTGATTGTCTCACCTGAGTCTGATTGTCTCACCTGTGTCTGATTGTCTCACCTGTGTCTCTGATTCTCACTTGTGTCTCTTTGTCTCACCTGAGTTTGATTGTCTCACCTGTGTCTGATTGTCTCACCTGTGTCTCTGATTCTCATTTGTGTCTCTTTGTCTCACCTGAGTCTGATTCTCACCTGTGTCTGATTGTCTCACCTGAGTCTGAATCTCACCTGTGTCTGATTCTCACCTGTGTCTGATTGTCTCACCTGAGTCTGATTGTCTCACCTGTGTCTGATTGTCTCACTTGTGTCTGATTGTCTCACCTGAGTCTGATTCTCACCTGTGTCTGATTGTCTCACCTGAGTTTGTTTGTCTCACCTGTGTCTCTTTGTCTCACCTGTGTCTGATTGTCTCACCTGTGTCTGATTGTCTCACCTGTGTCTCTGATTCTCACTTGTGTCTCTTTGTCTCACCTGAGTTTGATTGTCTCACCTGAGTCTGATTGTCCCTGTCAGTATTTAGTCTGTGTTTCCTCTCTTCTGTGTCGGTTCATTGAGCCTTGTGGGGATGGTGACTCACAGAGTTTCTCCCATTTGTTCAAACGTCATATACATTTAAAAAAACATCACAACTTTCTGTTACGTTTGTTGAATAAGTTGAATTAAAGGTTTATTAACAATACGTATTGTTTGGTTTGTGTTTTCCTGCTTTTATTTCATTGACTCAAAGTGGCAACAAATTTATGTTTTGATCACCACCGTTAGATATTTGTCAACATCAGATCTCCATGGGAAAAAGATGGGAGGTTGTATCAAAGTACATCTCAGTAGCTTAAATAGAGTGGGCAAAAATTAACTTCAAGCACCCCGACATGAGAAATTGATGATTTCATCTATTTGTTATGATTTAAGTGTCCGAATTAAATGTAAATGATTAAATTAACAAAAATGTTGTTGCAACATAAATAAATCCACGGGACCCAAAATGAAATGACAAACTGAAACGTGACTACATTACTAATAATAATATATAGCTTTATGGTGAGAGAAAAAACACACACACACTTATTTTGATATTTTTTAATTATAATCTTTACAATAAAAATCTGAGATGACAAAAACAAATATCACAACACCACTGTTAAAATCACAGTCCTACCTTTCAACACTAAAGAGGATGAACTTCAAGTTGTATTTTTCCCCCTTCATTATAACATTCTGATAACTGATTCCTTCAACAAGTCTTTTCCTTCAAGTTCTCGTTATAATTATTTCACAATATTGACATTCTTTAAACGTCCTGAGCCATAAACATTCAAAAGGATATCCTTCAAGCTTTGTTTTTTTTACCCTTCTATATTATAAAAAACATCACAGATTCCTTCAATAAATCTCTCCCTTCAATGTTATTTTCATAAATAAATTACAACATTGACTTTGCTGGTTTCCAGCGTCCTCAATGAATCAAACCTTATTCACACAAAGGATTCAGCCACAGCAATGCATTGTTGATTTCCTACTCTCCAATGAAACGATTCAACAACACAGAGAAAAACACATCATGACACGAGTGAAAAATCTCATCAAAGACAGAAATGTCAAAGTTTGGGTCAGTTCATTAATATGGCTTCTTCTCCACATTGATCCCTCAGTTGACTCATATTGGTGGTCAGCTTTTCCCTTATTGCCTTGAAGGCGTGTGTGTGTGTTCGTGTGTGTGTGTGTGTGTGTGTGTGTGTGTGTGTGTGTGTGTAGGAGGTACTATGAATGCTTCCTGACATAAAGGTCCTGAGAGAAATGATGCTACAAAGCTGCACTTTGATATTCCCTTTAAAACGAGTTCATAACTCAATCGATTAGAATCAACACTTTATGAAACATATGTTTCTGTACATAGAAAAGGAAAAACTAATTCATCATAGAAACATTTGTGAGGCATAAAATCAAGCATGGACCCTCAGATGTTTTCTTTGTCACAGATCTGACAGGTCTTCTGTTTTGTTCTAAATGCTCTAAATGAATCTAACCCTTAAAAACAGGCCTCTGATCTTTTTGGACCTCTTCTTTTTTGTCTCTTTCCCTTCATTCTGCACCTTTGGTAGATATCTTGTGTACATTCTTCTGTGCTTGCACTCCTCTCCTTCTACATTTTGATCCCTGCGTACAACTCATCTATCTGGGACCTGAAGTATGATCGCAGTTCGTTCCTCTTGGCCTTCAGGGTCGGGGTCAGCAGGCCGTTCTCTATAGAGAACAGCTCGCTGTGGATGCAGATGGCCTTCACCTAAAGGACACACACATGTTGGCAGATTGTGTCACAGAGGGGGACAAAACAGCAACACAGCAGACCACCGAGCTACCTAGTGGTGTACAGAGACTTCATATCTTAGCTGCACGATCATCGTGTATCGTACCTGCTCAAAGGACTTCAGGCCTCCTTCCTTGCCCAGTCGCATCATGTCCTTCAAGACGGCTGCTTTGACCTCCTGTACAAATATGAAACAGGGAGACCTCAGAAAATTGCACACACATTAGCAAAATAAAATAAAACTTAAAGTTAGTCTGCTGCCATATTTCACGCTGATATACACACACAGAGGACAAGACAGGAAGACCTCACAATACACTGCAACTCACAAAACAACACAAATGTTGAAATGCTGCGTCACAATCTCAGTTTCTTTACCAAGTCATGAGTATATAACGTAATAAATCAATTTTTGTACACTAAGCCTTTTGAGTTACATAAAGTGTTAGTGTACACTAAACAAGCTTTGTGAGCACAGCATACAACATCTATTGTGCTTTACTGATGTCTAAAAGCTACATTCACTTGTTCATAAGGCGATCAGTCTGCATGGTGTCACTAAGAAAGGTTTATAAAAAGTCTCACTTAAAGCTATGATCTTAAAGATTTTCAGATAAACACTGTAAATGTATCCAAAGTCATGACCTCTTGCACAATAACATAATCTTTAGTGATCCATGAACACTAATGAAAGTCTGTGTGTCGGTAATATTCTTTAGGATAAACTAAAGATGTTAACTTAAAGGTGACATATCATGCAAAATGGACTTTTTAATGGTTCTCTACCTGAAATATGTGTCCCTGGCATGTGTACAAACCCCCCGAGAATGAAAAGAATCCATTCTGCCCCTGTTCTGATTTCTCCACCTTTCTGTAAATGTGTGTGAAACCAGCCGTTTCAGACTTCCGTGTTTTTGTTACGTAACAACAATATCCGGTCTGTCACGGAGTCAGAGCTCGGAGCTTGTTCAGCCCATAGACTGTATAAAATAATACTGAATCCCCTCTCCTGTTTTTCATTACCTGCACACATGTATGCTAACAAGGAGCTTCAGAATCCTTCAGAAAGGTCCCGCTGCCTTTCTGGTAGAGGTCGGTTTTACTCCCCACGTCTGCAGATTTGAAGATCTAGTGGATGATTTTTATTTATCATGGATAAGTGCTAGCGCTAGTTAGCATAGCCACATAGCTACATGTTCGTAGCTGTGTACCAAGACACACGCCTACATACTGATAAATAAAACAACAAGAAACACTAAATCTGTGACCAATGGTTCAGAAAGGTCCTGCTACAGGCGCCTCTCCGTCAGGATCAGATTCTGGATCAGATTCAGAGGGTTGAAGTAACGTGATCTCTGAGCAGCCGTGTATATTCAGCCAACATGTAAACATTAGATCAACGTGCTGGACAGCCGAGGCACATCCCTTTCCTGAGGGGGCGTGGTCAGAGAGAAAACAGAGTGTTCTGAGGAGGACTGAAGAAGAGGGTTTTTCAGGCAGACCAAAATCTGATTTCAAAGTGTTTTTTTGAGCACAAACTTTAAAGACATGTTTTGGGGACCTCTTAGATCAATATATATTGATGAAAAAAGCGTGATATGTCACCTTTAAAGCAATGATACTTCAAAACGCAGGAAACATCAACAGAAAGAAATAAAACAACGTTATATAAAGACAGATATTCATGCACAAGTCACAGCTTATTGCCTCAGGGGCAGACAGAATCCAGCTCTACATTTCTAAGAGCTCTGCTTCTTGAAAAACTGCTTCATTAGTTTTATTTGTAGTAATATTAAATTATTCATTGTTATTTACTTGTTTATCTGATGGGGACAAGTGCATGAAACATCGCTTCATACAGTATACAGAGTAGATGCTTTGCATACAGGAGAGCAGCCATGGCTAATTTGCAACTCCTATCCCTATTTAAAGCTATCTATCTATTTAAAGCCTCTATTAACCCAAATCAACAAAAACGTTCTACCTATGATATTTATAGTCACATTTACATGCCATTATATATATTAAAAGTATTGGAAATGAACTTAAATCCATTTTTGAAATATCATCGGTTACGTTTTTGATAATGTTCTAACGCTGGGATAAAGAAGGCAAGGATATTTATGATGAAATAAATATCAAACCAATCATAAATGAAACACTCAGTCACGTGCACACGTTCAATAAAACTCCTCCGCTCCTACTCAGACCGTTTCCTGACATCTCAGCCAGCTCCCTTCAGTGTTGTCTTAGGTGTTAGCTTGTTTGTTCGTCACATACTGTCTGTAATCTGTCTGTATAGCTGTCTCTCTGCTCTTTGTGCCGCTGTGCTCGTGTGTCCCTGTCTGCACATCCACCGTGAAGATGACAGCTTGTTGTCATTCTTCTATTTCCCTAACTGCAGTGGATTCAGGGAAACTTTGGGACGCGTACGAGTTATGCGGCGGCCGAGTGGCTAAAGCAGCCCCCACATGCTCCGCTCATTTCCTCAGGACCGGTTCACTAATTTTCCCCAGGCCTGGTTCACTAACTTTCCTCAGGACCGGTTCACTAACTTTCCTCAGGACCGGTTCACTAACTTTCCTCAGGACCGCTTCACTAACTTTCCTCAGGACCGGTTCACTAACTTTCCTCAGGACCGGTTCCCTAACTTTCCTCAGGACCGGTTCACTAACTTTCCTCAGGACCGGTTCACTAACTTTCCTCAGGACCGCTTCACTAACTTTCCTCAGGACCGGTTCACTAACTTTCCTCAGGACCGCTTCACTAACTTTCCTCAGGACCGGTTCACTGACTTTCCTCAGGACTGGTTCACTGACTTTCCTCAGGACTGGTTCACTGACTTTCCTCAGGACTGGTTCACTGACTTACCTCAGGACCGGTTCCCTAACTTTCCTCAGGACCGGTTCACTGACTTTCCTCAGGACTGGTTCACTAACTTTCCTCAGGACCGGTTCCCTAACTTTCCTCAGGACCGGTTCACTAACTCTCCTCAGGACTGGTTCACTAACTTTCCCCAGGACCGGTTCACTAACTTTCCTCAGGACCGGTTCACTAACTTTCCTCAGGACTGGTTCACTAACTTTCCTCAGGACCGGTTCACTAACATTCCTCAGGACCGGTTTACTAACTTTCCTCAGGACCCGTTCACTAACTTTCCTCAGGACCCGTTCACTAACTTTCCTCAGGACCGGTTCACTAACTTTCTCAGGACCGGTTCACTAACTCTCCTAAGGACCGGTTCACTAACTTTCCCCAAACAGCTCAGAGTTTAGACAAACAGCTCCGTCTGAGACCTGGAGCCGAGCTCCTTTGGGTGCACATACTACACTTCAGCCTCCTCTGCTCCGGGCGTCCCATGGTCCTGAAGCCCCGGAGACTACGGAGTGATAAACTAATAAATGATAGAAGTCCTGATTCTGAAGTACTTTGTGACTCAGCACTCAGAGACCATTGTAAATGAATCATTTTCAGATCCTGGAGTTTTGATGTCTTTAGATTCAGAGTCAGACGGCTCAAACATGCAGGCTGTGAACTCTCTCTTGACCTGTCAATCAAAGAGTTAGGCCACGCCCACACAGTCCTGAGAAATGCTCTGAACTGGAAAATAGTTTGAGTTTTTTCATAGTTGGATGTTTATTTTAACTCAGATTTTAATTGAAGCTTGATTACATATTTAATTTTGATATTCTAGATTCATTTTAAATATTCCATTTACGTTTCCAGAGGCTTTAAGCATGAATAAACAGAAAAGTCATACCTCTCTGTCACACAGTTCCTGGTAGCTGCCCTCAAGTCCCAGAGTCCTCTTGGTCCAGCCAGAGAAGAAGTCTGGGTCAGGAACCACCACTGCTACCAGGCAAGCCTGCAGACCAACACCATACATATAGCAACTGTTAGAGAAGTGACATATCAGGCTCGACATGTAGCTCAGTGGCAGTCCAGTGCTCCGCCTACCTGCAGGCTGTCTCCATGAACAAAGACCTGTGCAACCGCGTCGCTCCTCGAGTAGATGTTCTCGATCTTCTCAGGAGCAATGTACTCCCCCTGCGCCAGCTTAAAGATGTGCTTCTTCCTGTCCACGATCTTCAGTGTGCCGTTCTGTAAACACGTGCATGCAAGGTTAGTGCTGCAGCTTTTATAAATCTTTATATATAGACTAACTTTGCCTGAAAGAAACACAGTCAGATAAAACAAAGTGAGTGAAGTGAGGCTGAACACAAACAACTTAACCTACAGGAAGCCATTTTCCAATGTCCCCAGTGTGAAGCCATCCGTCTGCATCAACCGTCTCTGCAGTCTTCTCTGGGTCCTTCAGGTAGCCCTGGAACACGTTAGGACCCTTCACACACACCTGAACACAGAACACAAACACACTTGTGAACATCTAACACTAAGACAACATTATCTGTGATCAGGCGTGTTTGCTGTCTTTGGTTTTCACCTCTCCTTCCCCGTTTGCAGCTAGGTAGTTCATCTCAGCCACGTCCACCAGTTTGAGTAGATTACAGGGCAGAGGAGCTCCAACGTGACCTGTGCATACGAGGGGGAGTTTAGTTCTTGTAAAGCAATGAATTCATCTCTTTAAAGGCAGTCTTGTTTATGCAGACACATGAGGGCGTACAAAAAGATGTAAAACTATTCAAAGTTTGGATTTTCTAGACAATTTTGAGGCACAACTGACTCAATCTTGTTCTCTTTGTGATTGCTGCCACTGGGATCTGTTTTTAAGAACTGTGATGTCTCATTTCAATGTTTTGCTGATGCAAATGTATATACCATTGAGCTTAATGCAGTCCATGTTGAATTGTTTAAATGATGTAAAGTTATGGCTAAGCCTTAACTTTTTACACTTAAATGAGAGAAAGACTGAGGTTGTTGTGTCTGGACACCCCAACCTTTTGGATGGGAGCATCCAAAGTTAGTGAACCATCTGAGACTGATAGCCATGGTAAAGGTTACCTCCCTCTCAAAGACATAGAGAGAGTGGTACACGGCTGTATTACTTCATGGCTTGATTATTGTAACTTTTTGTGTGTGGGCTTAGACATGTCCTCAATTCAGTGCCTGCAGCTCGCTGCTCGTCTCCTGACTGGTAAGAAAAAGAGGGAGCACATCACACACATGCTGCATGTTCTTCACTGGCTTCCAGTCCATCACAGGCTTGATTTAAAAATTTAACTGTTGGGGCGCTGGTGGCCTAGCGGTCTAATATACAGAGGCTACAGTCCTCGTCGCAGAGGTCGCTGGTTCCACTCCCGGCTGCATGTCTTCCCCCACTCTTTACTCCCCACATTTCCTGTCTCTCTACAGCTGTCCTGTCAATAAAGGCAAAAAACCCCGAAAAATACAACTTAAAAAAAATAAAAATAATCACTGTTAACAGAAAAGGCCCTTAATTGATTAGCACCATCCTTCTTGGCTGATCTTCTTCCCACACTGTTTGTTTTAAATGTGCTATATAAATAAAGTTGCTTTGATGTGACTCTACCAATGAGCTACAGCCGCCTCTGAAACAGAAGCAAAGGCAGCTAATAGAGGCAGATATTAAAAAAGAAGATGAACATCCAAATATCTGAAAAAGGAACAATTAAAAAGCAGTTTAGATGTTTGGTGCTCAGGTTGCTGCTTGATAACTGATGACCTGAAGGGTCTTAGTTACTTACTAAAGTTCATGACCATTTTCTGTTTTATGAACAAGTAGAAGCAGGAGAACTATTCTAAAGTCTGTCAAGATCCATGGCGTCTCATCTTCCACCATCACACTCAACAAGGGCTCCCCACAGGGATGTGTCCTTAGCCCCCTGCTGTACTCGCTCCTCACATATGATTGCTCTGCAAGGTACCCGAACAATCATATAGTGAATTTTGCAGATGACACGGCTGTGGTTGGACTGATCTCCAACAATAATGAGTCTGTGTTCAGGTAGGAGGTGGAATAACTTGAGGACTGGAGATGGTGGTGGATTTTAGGAAGAGACTCCTCATCACCCCCTCTACATCAGAGGCGCAGCTGTGGAGATGGTGTCCACCTTCAAATACCTAGGCCTGCACATCTCCAATGACCTCACATGGGCCACCAACACAACCGGCACCATAAAGAAGGCCCACCAACGCCTGTACTTTCTGAGGAGGCTAAATCGGGCTGGCCTCAGCCCTGCTGTGCTGACATCTTTTTACCAGTGTGTGGCGGAGAGCACACTGACAGCATCCATCACTGTCTGGTAGGGCAACTGCTCCGTGGCTGACAGGAAGGCTCTGCAGCGAGTGATTAAATCTGCTCAAAAAACTACAAACAGCAGCCTCCCTTCCCTGGAGGACATATATGCCAGCAGGTGCAGAGGCTGGGTGTTGCACATCATGGAGGACCCCACCCATCCAGCACACGGACTGTTCACCCCCTTCCCCTCAGGAGGAAGACTGCGTAGCCTCAAAGCAACAAGGCTAAGGTGTAGCTTCTTTCCAGAAGCTGTGAGACTTGTTCTCTGCACTTTACTGCTGTGACTGCACGCACATACTACTGCACTTTCTTTTGACATGCTGGTTTTTAAACTATGTTTAATATTTACTGACTGTAGGCTTTTAGGTTAAGTATTTATTTATTCATAGGGTCTATTTTTTTAGCTTGTTATATATTCTGTACACTGCTGGACCTGAGTAATGTTGTCGGTTCCTTCATGTTTCCTATATGATTGAATGACAATAAGTGAACCTTGAACCTTAAAATGTATTGTTTGAGACATCTGAAGCCTGCGTTGGGATCAGAATCACTACCTGCAGTCCAGTCCCCAGGCAGGGTGATGGTGCATCCAGCGGTACACTCAGTCTGTCCGTAGCCTTCATAGAACTGACAACGAGGAAACATCATCATTATTACGATTATTTATCACCATGACATCATCACACCGAGGTGCTACAGACGACCATGTAACAGAGGACAAACTGGAGACAGCAGTTTGGATGAGGATATAAAAGACAGCAACTACATGACTTAACATGGACTGTAGAAACGAAAGCTCTGCAGGACAGAAGCTGAAACAGATGATGAAATAAGACAGAGTCAAATATGAAATAAGACCTCAATGTCAAGTTCAAGTTACCTGACAACCAACCGCAGCTCTGAGGAAGGTGAGGACAGCCGGAGAGATGGGAGCAGCTCCTGTTAACATGAGACGGACACGACCTCCCAGGCTGGCCTGTAGAGGGCAGCACACTCACAGTTAACCCTGTTAGCTGAGTCCTTCACATACGATGTAAAGAGGAACTGCACCACATGTGGTCCTAAAATGTCTTTGTGCTGTCTGCTTCAGCTGCCTGAATCACCTCTGACCTGTTTATTGCTCTGCACGTCTTAATGTGAGCTCTGAGCATATTAACTGGTCTCACACTCGATGTTGTCTGCACATTTAAAATGTTTTTTCATTCTCCATGTTTCTTTAGTGTTTCAGTAGTCTACATTAACAGCTTCAGAAGTTCATAAATCAATCAGGGCTGCAGGAGGGGGAGTGAGAACCTCTCCCGCCTTTGCACAAGTTATCTTTACTTTGAAAACATATTTGTGTACAAACGTACACAAGGGATGGCATAAAGGTGAGAACAAGACTGTTTTGAGAAACATTAGCTACATCCTCAGGATACACCTTTTTGGTAGTTTGAGAAAATACATCAACCACCCCCTGTTTTCATGTCTGTTTCTCTTACAGAAGTTTGTTTCATTGGGATTTGTTTCCAAAGTCTCACTTGAGTAGATTATGAAAACTCTGCTTGCACAATGTACACATAAAAAAAACAAATGTTCCTTGAAATACTTGAATGTTTCACCCCACCAAAGTAAAAAACATTACTGTGAATGTATCTCTCAAACGTAACGTGATGCACCGAGACTCCACTGCTTGCTGTACCTGGACTTTCCGGAAGATGAGTCGATCCCAGATGCTGTCTTTCCTTACGATACCTCTCATCATCTCTGCCTCCTTCCTCCTGTAAGCAAAACCCAGCAGCCAGCGCTTCAGGGTGGTGTTGGCCTGCCCAAAGATCTGTAGAGGCACACACACACACACAAAATTAAATAAGGATGGCTTACATGGCTTACTATTAAGAAGAGTATCACCAGCACCCTCAGGGGTTATAAGAGTGACAGACATGTCCCTTTGTCTGCTACTCTTACGACAGTATGACCAGAGGAGAAATAACAGGTAAAGTTAAAAAACATGCTTCTTAATAAACTTTATAAATGTGTGTGTGTTGCAGCTGAGTTATTTGTGTGCTCTATGAGTTCGGCTAATGTACAAATATTTACTTAACGGCCCTGTGAGAAGATTTTAGCTGGTTGTGACACAAAAAATGTCTAATAAAAGCCATCAGAAATAAGAAGAACAAGGTTTATAATGTAATCCTTAATGCCTGTAACTACTGTGAGACCACAGGACTGACAGCATGCTACATAAATAGCAAATCATCACAGTCAGTGATACGTGTGACTGTTAGAAGAAAGCAGGATGAGACGTTTGTTACAAAACATCCCCTACACATGTACAAGACAAGATCAGCAAAGACACCTGTGGCATCACTTTGTAAACAGGGAGCGCAAAAATCCTAAATCAGCAAACTCTGAGTCTCAGGAACAAACTCTCAAACTCAAGCAGCCAACACGGCACGGACCAGCCCAGTAAGTTCTCAATCAACCAGGGACAAGACAGCCCTGGTGACACGTTTACACGCACTCACAAGTCTTCTTTGGAGAACTGACATCTGTTCTTGAAGTGCTGTCTTGAGGCCAATCGGAAATGTTGAACTCAACTAAACTTCTGTCCAGCTAGTGTGAGGTAAAGAGGCGGGCTTTAAGCCTTCTAGCCCAGGGGTTCCCAAAGTTTTCAGGCCGCGACCTCCAAATTACAATACCAAAGACTCACGACCCCCACTGTCCCTGGATGTAATTAAAATGTTGCTTTGTTTAGCTGGTCTGCAGAAAATTAGCTTCATGCATATGTGGCTCTGATTGCTGTGCGGTTATGAATGAACCTGCTACTACTGATGCTTTTTCTTAAATATTTACAACAATGGGTAAAACATACAATTTTAGATAACTTAAAAAATAAAAATGAAAATCTGGAAGATCTTTCGTCATCCCCCTGAACCCTCCTGTTATGTTGCGGGTCAAATTGACCCTTTTTAAAGTCTATTTTAGGCAATACATGCCTTCCAAACCAGCAAAATGCAGCATAAATATCTGGGCAGCATGTGACAGAAGAGGTGTCGTGTTCATTTATCAACATCACTTCATAATTTTTATTTTTTTCAAAATGTAAAATATAATAAACAAAATTCTATGTCATGTAAAACTATTGCATTTATGTTTAGGGCTTTCCACTGTACATTAAAAAAAGTTTTAACATTAATTTTCATGAAAAAAAGTGAGTTATCTTCATTGAACCATGATCTGTGAGAATTAAAGAACACTAATGGACTGAATATTTATTTAAATGGTTAGTAATGGAGTTAAAAATTATATTTAAAAATTGTTTTTGGGATTTTTTGGGGATCTGACACTTTTGGATAATTGAATATGCCCTGGGTCAAATTGACCCAGGAACATTATTGCTGTTCCAGAGAAACGAACATAACAGGAGGGTTTAAGTGTCTTGTGACCCCACTTTGGGAACCCCTGTCCTAGCCAACAGCTACAGTGTTCCTGCCTGTCAATCAAGTCAGCTGCGCCTCTCATAATGGAAATTTCTGTGTTTGAAAAAAATCACCCCCCGTACAGTGTGAGCTGACCAAGAATTGAGCTATCCAGAGTACACTCGGTTTTTGTACCAGACTGTAAACATGTTTATTTCTGCTATAAAGATCGTCTGCTTTGAATTGGTGTGTATGTGGTTTCATGTACTTCCGGAGCCAGCCTCAAGCTGATCCTTGATGAACTGTAGTTTTTAGCACTTCCACATTGGCCTCATATTTTTAGACTGGAGGTTGCCGCTTGGACAGCACCTATATACCTACGCAGTCACACAGACTGGTTATGATTAATCATGGGACAATCATGCAAGTTTTATATTGTTGAAAGCCACAGGAACGTTGCAGCACGATGCCTTTAATGTGCCTGACTTTCACCTCACGTCCTGTGATACAAGTGTTGCGCTGAAGTCCTGATGTTTGTGCTACATTCATGGTAAATAGAGGTAAGCTTTCTCTTGTACGACAGCCTGCTTGACAGTGACGCTTGCTTTAAAAGTTAATGCATATTGAGATATGCTGAAGTGTGTGTGTAAGCCACCTACCTTATCATACATCCTGTTGAGGAGTCGAGGAACCACGGGGAACACCGTAGGTTTCAGGGTGCCCAAGTCATCTGACAGCAGACGGATGTCTCCCTGGAAAAAGCCAATCCTGGCTCCGTGCACTATCATAACTCCCTGTCAGCATTAAGAGAGGAAGAGCGTGAACCAGTCATCATGAGAACATGGGCACACACTCGTCTTTAACAAAGGGTGACTACAGGAACTAATGGAGGATACACTACCTGTACAACTCTCTCAAACATATGAGCCAAAGGAAGGAAGGAAATATGGACATCTCTGTGCGACATGGGGCAGCGAACCTAAAACATACACAGGTACACAAAGACACGGGCAAACACACACACAGGAACACACACACACACAGATGGACCAAACACAAACACACAGAGGGAGAACACTCAGCATCAAAGTTTGTACCTCCACCACTCTCTCAAACATGTGGGCCAGAGGCAGAAAGGACATCATGACATCGTCTGTGCTGGTCTGAGCATGAGACTGAAGGCAAGAAGGAAGACCATTATAACAGTCCCTTAACCTTCAAATGACCACAGATTAAAATACAGATTAAAGCTCAGATTAACCTAAAGATTAAACCAAAGATTAAACTAAAGATTAAACCTCAGATTCAAACCGAGATTAAACCACAGTTTAGACTACAGTTTAGACTACAGATTAAACCACAAAGTAAACTAAAGATTAAACTACAGATTTAATTACAGATTAAACCACAGATTAAAGTACAGATTAAACTACAGATTAAACTACAGATTAAACCACAGATTAAACTAAAGATTAAACCTCAGATTCAACCGAGATTAAACCACAGATTAAACTAAAGATTAAACAACAGTTTAGACTACAGATTAAACCACAAAGTAAACTACAGATTAAACTACAGATTTAACTACAGATTTAACTACAGATTAAACTACAGATTTAACTACGAATTTAACTACAGATTAAACTACAGATTTAACTACAGATTAAACTACAGATTTAACTACAGATTTAACTACAGATTAAACTACAGATTAACTACAGATTAAACTACAGATTAACTACAGATAAAATACAGATTAAACTACAGATTAAACTACAGATTAAACTACAGATTAAACCACAGATTAAACTACAGATTAAACCACAGATTAAACTACAGATTTAACTACGAATTTAACTACAGATTAAACTACAGATTTAACTACAGATTTAACTACAGATTAAACTACAGATTTAATTACAGATTAACTACAGATTAAACTACAGATTTAACTACAGATTAAACTACAGATTAACAACAGATTAAACTACAGATTAACAACAGATTAAACTACAGATTAAACTACAGATTAAACTACAGATTTAACTACGAGTTTAACTACAGATTAAACTACAGATTAAACTACAGATTTAACTACAGATTAAACTACAGATTAAACTACAGATTTAACTACGAATTTACCTACAGATTAAACTACAGATTTAACTACAGATTAAACTACAGATTTAATTACAGATTAACTACAGATTAACTACAGATTAAACTACAGATTAAACTACAGATTAAACTACAGATTTAACCACGAATTTAACTACAGATTAAACTACAAATTTAACTACAGATTAAACTACAGATTAACTACAGATTACACTACAGATTAAACTACAGATTTAACTACAGATTAAACTACAGCTTTAACTACAGATTAAACTACAAATTTAACTACAGATTAAACTACAAATTTAACTACAGATTAAACTACAGATTAACTACAGATTAAACTACAGATTAAACTACAGATTTAACTACAGATTAAACTACAGCTTTAACTACAGATTAAACTACAGATTTAACTACAGATTAACAACAGATTTAACTACAGATTAAACTACAGATTTAACTACAGATTAACCACAGATTAAACTACAGATTTAACTACAGATTAACCACAGATTAAACTACAGATTAACAACAGATTTAACTACAGATTAAACTACAGATTTAACTACAGATTAACTACAGATTAAACTACAGATTAAACTACAGATTAAACTACAGATGAAACCACAGGTAAAACTTCTTAGGAGAAAATCCAAGCTAAACACCACTGTTATCGACAGTGTATGCTTCATTTAAACATATATTTCTACACTTTACTTCACTGACACAACACACTGAACTATCCATTTAATAGTATTATCACCATCATCCCTCCCCTTTGATCCATAAACACAGTGAGAGAGGAGACAGCTCACCTCTGAAACTTTAATGAAGGCTGAGCAGTTAGACACGATGTTCCTGTGAGTCAGCATGGCTCCCTTTGGGTTTCCTGGACGTAAAATAACACACAAACATCTTTAGATCTTTAGTTTTAGTGATTGTTATGAAGCACTTTCAGATGTTTGTGAAAATGATATCTGGGCAATCATTCTGAGTGTATATGTGTGTGTATGATACAAGAGAGAGAGATGGAGCTACCTGTCGTTCCACTGGTGAAACAGATGACAGCCATGTCCTCTGGTCGAGGAGGCTGGAGGGATGAGGTGGACACATTAATAAAACAACATCAGCATCATCACTCTGAAGGCTGAGCCAAAAGCTTCTCCATGAGACAGCTCTTGATTTCTGATTTCATAGCAGCTCTTTCTCTCTGATGCATTTTCATGGTTATCACAATTTCCTTCTGCTTATCACGATTAAACATGCACAAGCTTTGACAGCAACGATTTCATAGGTCTCTCAATTTTTTTCACAAGGTTTAATTAAAATTTGTTCAAGGTTAAACATGTTTACACGGGAGGATGTTTCTCAGAATCAATGAAGTTTCTGTCCGTCTGTCTAAGAGGTTATTGAACAGGCCAGTTTTTACTCACCGCAGGGGTGCAATGGTTGTCCTTCCCGAAAGCCTGTTCAACGAGAAACCCACATTAAAAAATATGAAATAGACAAATAACACAACATGAAAGCAAAAAAAACAAAGACACATGTCATTTAGAAACATAAACCAACAAGAACTCAGGAAATAAAACTAATGTAAACGAGAGACGAGTAAAACAAAAGGACGTTAATTCAACCAGGGCAGCAAAGAGGATATAAAACAAACAGAAAGCACAAACGAGGACATTATGCAGTCCTTAAGCTCCAAACAAAAAGGAAGTAGTAAAATAAATGTAATGTAAAGGATGAGCTGCTGTCCACGACTTCAAAGAGCAGCTTTCAGAAATAGACTTTGTTCAGGGGAGGAGGGCGCTTCCTCCTTCTCTTTGGACAGTAGTAGACTTCTGACATGTGTGTGTTATTCTTTGGCCAAAGTTCCCTCCACAAGGTGTTCTTTGTGTACTCATTAAGATGGAGCGCTGTGCTGACCTCCATCTCCCGCATGCCGATGATGAGGATCCCAGCCTGCTCCCCCCTGCTGACGAGGTCTGCGCTGGGGGTCTCCATCAGAACAATGGTTTTCACAGAGTGCTCCCTGTCCTTCATGCAGTCGAGCACCAGGTTGACCTTCTCCACCACGTCGCACACAACAGTGGTGATGGTGGCTGCAGACAAACATGAAGACACGCGCAGACAGATCAGAACACCTGCGATCATTCATCAACAGAGACAGAGAACTGATGTTGTTCCTGTGTGTGTACCTTTGTCTATGATGTAGGTGATGGCTTCTGTTCCTAGGGTGTCATAAAGAGGGACTGACACCAGAGAGTAGGTGTAACAGGCCAGCTCACTGATGGTCCACTACACACACACACACACACACACACACAAAGAGAAATACATGGATGGATGTGATGTTTTTTACATGTTTAATGTCAGTACTCTCATTTTTAACTGAATACAGATCTCTTCCTGAGTTTATAGATGCTGATTACTAAAGGTTTAAATCAATAACTCAATCACTAGCTGCTGTTTTAAGGTGTTTGACTCTCTCATATCATTAAAAGGCTTTCTGCAGAAACCAGCATGCACAACGTTACTGTCTACAGGTGAAGAGATGCACCTGCACATCAGACCAAATGTCTGAAGATAAATGAGAACAGGAAAGTGTAACTGTTCCAGAAAAAGATGATTCAGAGTCCAAATAAAAATAGTTGTTATTTTTTTCGCAAGTGTTTGTGATTACAATAAGTTTAGTTTGAAATAGATATAAATGTTGGGTTACATCCCCCTAAATGCACCACAGAACGCCACAGGAAGTCATTCCTGCCTGTGGCCATCAGACTGTAGAACTCCTCCCTCTGATCACTGAACAATAACCTTTACTCTGTGCAATAACCGTACAATACACTGTGCAATACCTTTACCACATTAACATCCTTGTATATATCACCTTCATTCCCAGTGCTTTTGTACAAAGATATTTATAACTAATCTGCGCTTCTGTAATTACTTTAATATTTGTATCTTCATATCTTTATTTTATTTTTTTCCTATTTTATTTTACTTGTATTGATATCATGTTTTATTCACTTCTGTAGATACTTTTTTATCTTTATTTTATTTTTATCTTTATTTTTATTTTTATCTTAATTTATTCGTATTGATATCTTGTTTTTTGCTTCTTTGCTTTTTAATTTAAATTGTTATATTTATGTTTTATTTGTATAGATATACTTTTTTATCTTTATTTTATTTTTTTTATCTTTATTTTATTTTATTCGCATTGATACTGTATCTTATTTTATTCACTTCTGTACATACTTTATTTACATTTTTAAAATGTTTATCTTTATTTTATTTTTATTTATATCTTATTTTATTCCTTCTTTCTATTCATATTTTGACTTTCATACATACTATATATAAGAGCCACTATAATGACTGACTATAATGAACCCCCAGAGGTAGGAGGTGCTGATTCATTGGTTTGTTTAAAATAAACGTGTGGTTACCTCAGGTCTGTTCTGAGAGAAGATGCCGATGTAGGGGTCGGTGGTCTTGGAATGTCCTTTGTGGAGAAATGCTGAACCAAGGTTCTCTGCTCGCTCTATTACCTAACATGCACACACACACATAATAACACACGCACGCACACGCACGCACACACACACACACACACACACACACACACACACACACACACACACACACACACACACACACACACACACACACACACACACACACGCATGCATCAACACCCAACAATCACATGTAGCATTAGTTTCATGGTTAAATATAATTTAATATTCATCAGATTGATCAGTGAGTTAGCTCTCTGTGTTGAAGTCTTTCACTATCATCTCTCTCTCTTCATCTCCTCATCTCCCTCTATCCCTCTCTCCAACACGGTCTCAGCAGATGTGTGTCTAACATGAGTCTGGTCCTGCTGGAGGTTTCTGCCTGTTAAAGGAAGTTTGTCCTTGCCACTGTAACTTGCTAAATGCTGCAAAGTGCTCTGCTCATGGTGGATTAAGATGAGATCAGACTCCTGTCTGTAAAATGGGACTGGATCTGATCCTGTCTTGATGTTGGGTCTTTGTTAATAATAGAACATAGAGTACGGTCTAGACCTGCTCTGTTTGGAAAGAGTCTTCAGGTAACGTTTGTTAGGATTTGGCGCTGTAAAAATAAAGATTGATCGAATGATTGATTTCGCTCAGCATGAATGAATACTGCTCACTGATGCATCTGGTGATGCCAGGCTACAATATATAACATTTCTCTCTCCTCCAACTTTAAACTTCATGATTCTAGTTTCCACCACAGACTCTCAGGCAGAGGGGTTGTTTTCAAGGATTTGATAAAGCTCCTCTAGAATAACAGAAGACATTACCACCCACACAGGTCAGGTTTCCCTAACAATACCCCCGCTGGACCACAGTTTGTGCTGCCTGAAACTCTCTCCTGCTCTTCTGTTGTCAGGCTGAAACTTTGATGTTTTATAAGGAGAGTTGCTTACCTCTCTGTAGGAAATCCATTCATAAGGCTGGTTTGGTTTCCTGGAGCCCAGACAGGGGCCGTTATCTTGAGAACAAAGAGAGCAGAATAGGGAGGAGGAGGAGGAGGAGGAGGGTAGATGGAGGAAACAGAAATAAACAAGAATAATGTAGACAGTGAGGTTTACATCTAACACACATGCAGACCTTTCTACCCTGAATATGTTGCTGCATTTGAACTGCATTTGAAAACTGCATTTCCAAAATAAAAGCCTGGATGTCACAAAACCTTCACAGCTGAACCAGGACCAAACAGACATACTCGTCATCGGTTCAAAGGCTCGGAGAGAGAAACTGGCCTCTACATTAAATGCATGCAGATCAAACCTGAGCAACAAGGCAAGAAATGTTGGTGTAATGTTTAACTCTGATTTTAATTTGAAGCCACGTGTACGCTCAATCACAAAAACAGCATTTTACCATCTACAGTAGACTTCTAAAGTGAGGATGTTTCTCTGAACAACACAGAGAGACCCCTCCGCTTTGCGTTGGGGTCTTGTCTCACCCTGTCGAGATTCTTTTTCCCATAGCAATCTGCTAACCGTACATTATCCCTGACTTATTTTGAATCTGCACCTGGGTCCTCCCCCTCCTTTCTTCACTTGTGACACTAAATAATCAAACAATAGTTAAACTCCATCTAGTAAAGGACGAGCAACATTTTTTTTACGTCTAAGAGAAAAACACAAAGTGAATTCAGATTGTCGTCTAATTGTCTTTACATTATTGCTTTCGACCTAAAGGTCAGTAACAAGCCTCCTCCTCAGTGACAGTAAGTGTAGAGTAATGCTCCAGGGCAGTGTATCAAGCTCATGCAGTTATAACAGTGTGTGTGGGGCGCTGTTGGCCTAGCAATCTAAAGCCTAATTTATACTTCTGCGTTGAATCAACGATGTAGCCTACGCCGGGGGTCCACGTAGCTCCCGCACCTACGCAGAGCACTACGCACGTAGCTGACGTGCACCTCCTCCAAAATGTAACTACGCATAGAATCGATGCGGACCGCAAGCCCTGTGATTGGTCGGCTTGTGGGCATTGTATTTCATGCATTTAGCACTTCCTGGATCCCCGCCCATCGGCCGTGTATTTCATCTCCTCCTCTCTATTCTTCATGTAATCATGTCTGTATGATAAACAGCAACATGTGGTGCTCATGTCCGCGTCAGCCCCTGCTGCGTAGTGGTGACGCAGAAGTATAAACCAGTCTTAAGCGTGCGCCCTATAAACAGAGGCTACAGTCCTCGTTGCAGAGGTCGCAGCTTCAATTCCAGCCTCGATCATTTGCTGCATGTCCTCCCCCTCTCTCTACTCCCCACACTTCCTGTCTCTCTTCAGCTGTCCTATCAATAAAGGCGAAAAGCCCAAAAATGTAACTTAAAAAAAACAACAACAAAAAAACAGTGTGTGTGACTTACTGGAGACACGGGACCCTCTGAGTAAGAACTCGTACATGGTTTTGGCATCATCGTAGTAATGTGTCAAGAGACCTTCTCCGTTCATCATGACAGATCGGCGTGCAAACTCTTCACCCTGTTACAAAGAAATGTATAAACCATGAAAGTTACCACTGATTGAAAAGTAATGAAACCAGATTCTGCTCTCTGTTCTTCATCGCAGTTTGTTTGTTGCTGTTCAGACGTATCGTTGAGTCAAAAAACAGTACTCTTCATCTAAAGACCGATAGGGAGAGGAATCAATCAGATCTGAAATCATATACAGAATATGATCACCTGGAAAGTAAAGAAATACAAGGATTCAACCTAAAGGCTGGAAAGATATTAAATTCCCTGAACACATTTCTCTTTCCCTATGCGCTGTGACTGAAGTGTCATGAGAGCGCCATCATAAAAATCTCCTTTAACCACATTCAAATCAGACATCCACACTCTTGTGCTTTAGGGGAATATGAGATTGGAAGTTTTAGCTTTGTTGATTTCCATCTTGCAGAGTTTGTGTTCAAGTGATTTGATGAACCTGCTCCTCAGTCTTTCTGCAAATTCGTTAAGAGACAACAGACCTGCAGCAGATCCTCCAGAGCAGCTTCAAGTGATGACTGTTAAGTCTCATTCTGCACAACTCAGCACTCAGACAGGTTATTCCGTGAGAGGAGGACCACTGAAGCTACCAAACCCTGGTTCATTCATCAACAAACCTGAACTCCTGTCTGATTCTCTGTACTTTTCTCACTGCCGAATCTGCTACAAACACTGGGTACTTACATACTACATTAATAGCAGTTTTCAGTTTGTCTGTGTGTACTGTATCTGTCTCTGATCAATAAACCATGAAAACGTTGAGGCCAGTAATCATGTAAAGATAATCTGAATGGCTCACTGCTTCATCAGCAGACCTGTCTCCTGTTCGCTCTGTTTACTCATTAAACATTTTATGACTTTCACACTGTAACCTTCTAACAGTGCATCTCTTTTATGTTGCGACACTGCTTCAACTTTGCCCTCTAACTTACCGGAACATCAACTGACTGCATGCTGAGGTCACAGGCTGGTGGGAGGGGCTTGGGTCGTGTTGCCAGGTAGTAGGTTGTAGCAGCAGCCACGGCCCCCATGCTGACTAACATTGGGGTGGAGACACTGCCGATGTACTGGCTGACATCTTCCATGTCTGGCAACCGCAGCTTCTGCAGGAAATCCTGGCTCAGCATGGTGTCAGGTAAAAGTGTGTGTTTGTGTAAAGCACCTGTTAGCGTGTGTGGGTGGAGTGGTAACTTTGAGTGAGTGTGTGTGCTAGTGTCGAGGCAGGAGGGTGTGACTGACAATGGTGGCAGCAGTGTTTGTTATAGGATGGAGTGTGTTAGGGGGGTGGCCAGGGAAGGACCTGGAGAGACAGAGAAGACAGACCATGAATTCAGAGATTTGGAGGAAATGTGCAGAGCTGCACCATGACACCTTGGTTAATAGTAAATTGAAGGAAATGGAACAACAGTTGTTATTTCTGACAATGAACTCAAACATCCCGACATGTTCTTTGTGCCAACTGGAGCTCGCTGATGTTGAGAAGGCAAATCTTGCCAGATTCACCCACTTAGTTTAGGCCATTTCTTGCTCATTTCTAACATGTTTAATGTCCACCATGACCATAGGACAACTGGACACTGAATAACGATGATGCATTCACTCACTCTTAGCACTGTCAAAAATGAGGGATTCAAGAAGCTTATCAGAGAACTAAACCCAGATACAAGATAACAAACTGACTGGTTTCTTCAAATTTTACTCAGGACCAAAAATCTACTTCTAAATTTAAATGATAATGATTTCCTAATTATCGTGATAATTATCAATAACAACCGATGTGATCATTTTTATCCTGATAACATCTTTTTCAATACCGCCCAGCTCTACAGCCACTGACAACTTTAGGAGTCAATAAAGAGCATAAATAAACGGCAGATCATGGAGTATGGCCTTATAGAGAAAGACATACCAATGCTTTATTCTTCTGTTGTGGAGGGAAGACAAGCCTACCTTTTCATGTTGATGTTAAATTTGAAATTTGAACACAGCACACAGCTATGAGTAACGGACATATCAAGATTTTCATAGATTATGGACAATTTGTCAATTAGAACTGCTGGGAATGCTCTGTGAAATAAGAAAGGGTTAACTAGAATTCAAAAGAGTCTGACTGATGCATCTGTCAGCTGATAATAGAAGGTCAGCATGAGTTGATCAGCTAATCAATGTCTGCACACACAGCATGTTTTTATCACTTTAACCAGCTTTTTACACAGAACACCTCATGCCGAAAACATAAAGGGGGGTGAATGTATAAATGCTGTCATCACTGAAGGAGGCACAAGCGGTAACCTTGGGCCGCGAGAATTGAGGCCAATGCGGAAGTGTTAAAAAGTGCAGTTCATCAAGTGTCCACTTGAGGCTGGCAGCAGAAACACCAGAAACCACATACACACACAATTCAAAGAAGACGATCTTTACAGCAGAAATAAACATGTTTACAGTGTGGTTAAAAAAATGAGTGTAGTCTGGATAGCTCGTTTTTGATCGGCACACACTGTACAGGGGGTGAATTTTTTCACAACAGCAATTTCAAAGATATTAAGATTCTGAGTTTTCCATTACGAGAGGCACAGCGGACTTGATTGACACGCGGGAACACTGTAGCTGTTGTCGAGGAGGCTCAAAGCCCGCCTCTTTACGTCACACTCGCTCAGAAGACGTTATGTTCAGTTCAACATTTCCAATATGGCTGCCGCTGACAATTGGCATCAAAACAGCGCTTCAGAAACAGATGGGTGACGTTGCTAGTTGGTGAATATCTCCATTCTACTATTATTAGTAATATTTGCCTCACAAACTGGACATCACCAAGGTTCTGAAATGAACCCTCTACTGAGGCTGACTGAAAATCCTCTGACATGTTTTAAGATATTCCACCAAGAACAACAAATGTACACCAATGATGGTGCTACAAGACAATCACAGGGTCACTCACTTTGTTCAGATCTCTTCTCCAGAAACCACAGATATGAGCGTCAGATTTCAGGACAGTTTTTTTTTCTTAAAGAACACACGCTTCCCATCTCCCCCTCTGATCCATGCTGTTACCTGACAAGAATAATATTTCAGGTTTGTCTGCTCCACATAATAAAAGGACACGCAGCAAATACTGGAGGACAACAGCTGCCAGAATCTAGAGTCTTCATAAAAACTCTAAACATCTGCACAACCTTTAATATCAAAACTAAGAGCTGGTCCAAGCCTGAGCCAGCTCTAACTATAAGCTTTATCAAAAAGCTCTCTCCCTCTTTCCAGACCCAACACAGTCTCAGCAGATGTCTGTCTAACATGAGTCTGGTTCTGCTCGAGGTTTTTGCCTGTTAAAGGAAGTTTGTCCTCTCCACTGTAACTAGCTAAATACTGCGAGGTGCAATGCTCATGGTGGATTAAGGTGGGGTCAGACTGAGTCTTATCCTGTCTTGGTGTTGGGTCTCTGTTCATAATTTGACATACAGTGGTCTAGACCTGCTCTGTTTGCATCTTCAGATAATGTTTGTTGTGATTTGGTGCTATACAAATAAAGATTGATTGATTTAATCATATTTTGGGCCTCATGTTTATCATTATTTTTTACAGTTAAGAAACGCTCCACTCAAATCTTCTTAAACAAAGTTTTCATATTTTTGTATGCGAGAGTAAAACAGACATTTCCAAGATTACAGGATGCAGATTGAGAAAAAGAATGAAGTGTCTTCAGTTTATGGAAAATGTAAACAACCATACCTTATCAATGTTTCAAAGTACATTTCAAACAATGATTTTCTTTTCATTGAAAGTTAGCTCTGGCGCCATGCCATCCTGATGTAAACACAAAGAGTCAGGCTGTTTGACTTGGAACCCTGAGCCTGTATTTGGCAGGTGCAGAGTGCCATGGCAGGGTGACACAATTTCACCAAAACAATGTAGTCCAATAGAAATCTCTGTGTGTGTTATATAGTGATGGTATCATAGTGTTGTTACTCCACATTACAGAAATATGTTGAATCCCTCGCTTACTCATCGGCAGCCTCAGTGGCCATGCATCCTGCTGATCCTGCATCAGAATAATAGCAGCTTCAGCTGTGACTCAGATTACAGTATAATCACACTATATATCTGAACAATTCTCTGGGGACAGGTTGAGCAGGTGAGGCAGGTTCCCATGGTTCGTGTGTGTGTGTGTGTGTGTGTGTGTGTGTGTGTGTGTGTGTGTGTGTGTGTGTGTGTGTGTGTGTGTGTGTGTGTGTGTGTGTGTGTGTTTGTAATTTACAAGAGAGGAGGAAGGTCCTCAGGATCAGAGAAAAAAGTCAAAATATTCAATCATTACTGATCAATCTAAAAGTGACTAAACATGCCATTTATGCAAGACTACCTTTTCAAGTTGGAGAGCACTGATCTGCAATCTGACACCATTTCTATTTAGCACCATTCAAATCCCACACACCACAAAGGTGAGTGAGTGTTGTGGTTTAAAGTGAAGCATTTATTCTTTTGCAGCGAGGCTGGAGTTTGACAGGTTGGTTGACTTGACTTGATGTCAAAGTCTGAGATCTGTCTTGCATCTTAGCAGCTCTAAATGAAGTATGATACAATCAAAATAAAGATCAAAACATAGAAACATTAAACACATTATTCAAACTCAAGCTGACCTTGTTATTAGGGTTGCAAAATTCGGGGAATTTTCAAAGTAGGAAACTTTCCATGGGAATTAACAGGAATTAATGGGAATAAACCAGGAATTGACTAAATTAAAGGTTGGCTCTTAATAGGGACCTTAAATATAGTTGGGGACAATATATTTTAGCATAATCCTGACTAAAACAACCAGATTTGTTTTAGTCCTGAATGGGACTTTGTTGGGATTGCATTTTTGTAAATTTTTGAATGGGTTGGGTCTGGGGGATGAGTAATATTACCTCAACATTCATGTTTTTGTTCTTCAATTAAATAATTGATTGTTCAATAAAATATTTAACACTGGATAAAGTTCTACTGACAAATAAAATATGTTTTAATTGTATTATTTTGGATGGATGTCTGCTTATAACAAAACAAATATTTATGCTTGGATATGATACCTTTCCATTAAATGACCCTCAATTCCCAGTTAATTCCCATTACTTCCCATAATTCCCATACATTCCCATTAATTCTCATGGAATTCTCAGCTTAACTTCCCATGGAAATTTACTGGAAATTTTCCACCCCTTTGCAACCCTACTTATTATGACATGGAACCTTGTATCTCGGGTTTAATGCTTCACAAGGTATGCTAGCAGCGGGTCAGAGGCACCGTTAGCTAGCTGTACCTGTTTTTATGGTAGGCTGATTCACATGTCCACACACACACACACACACAAACACACACACACACTAACTCACACACACACACAGTGAGAGACTAGAAGGACTGTTTAATAGTAAACAGCTTGGAAACAGGCTTTGGGTGAGAGAACAGGGACATGCCCACCTCCAGACAACCCTTCAGGATCAACAAGGAGACCTTAAGCCTAGATTCCATGTTAACAATACAAACTGTAGGACTACACTGACTGAATCTGGGAGAGCTTTCCTGATGTTTTTTATCTGATGCAATGAGAGACTTCACCCTTCACTCCTTGCAGCTTTCTGCCTGGTTGCAACACCCCATGAATGTCCATCTCCCTGCCAGGGTGACCAGCCCCTCGTGTCTCACCTCTGTCCTCTGAACTGTAACATTGCTCCAGCTCCACAAACAGACTTCAGTTGCAAACCACGATGTCACAACATTTATCTGTGCTCCAGATGAGTTCACTATGCTTCTTACAAGAGATGTGAAGGCTGATGGCATGAATTCAGAATCATCTTGGGTCACATTAGCCACAAAACCCTTCTTCTACAGCTTCAAGGAGTACAGCAAGTTCATTATTACCATTAAAAAGTTACTGACGGGGAACGGTGCCAACGTCAGGAAAACAAGATCCCTATGTTTTCTCTGTTTCTGTCTTTGAACGTGTTCCACACTCACCTGTAACAAACAGCAGCCAGGTGAGACACGCTTCTCCTACTCCTGATGACAGCGACCTCGGGAGTACTGTTGATACTGCTGCTGCCACAGCAACCACCACGCTCTGCTCTAACAACGTGAGTTCACTGACACTGCAGGCACAAAACAGGCGCAGAAAAGCTGTTATAAGGTGATGTGTAATGTGTGATGTGTAACCTAATCTACCAATCAAAGGTCAGACTGGACGCAGGGAGGCGCTCTGATTGGCTTTCAGTGGCTGAATGGTCGGCGTGACTGACTCCGAGACCGGCTGTTAAACAATCAATGAACTTATCCATGAACAAGATGTAGCAACACATGATCAAACTGAGGAACATTAAAACAGCGTGGCAACCTCAAACCTGCGTCTGCACCAGCACCACACCTGACGACCAACAGATCTGCACCACCTCTATGAGACATGAAGAGAAACGTGACTTTCTAAGTGCTCTGCAATCATCCCCAGGTTCAAGCAGTCAGCCAGTCCCTTCACCTTTCCCCCGATGACCTCTGACCCCTGTGTGTTCTGCTGAGGTGATTAGGCAGAGTGAGATAAAAGCTGATCAAAAACAAAAGTGCAGAATAGTTGTAAAGCTCTTCTGTTGTTTCGGTGACACTGGGTCTGTATTTAAATATAAAACAGACTCATGTGTGTTAGTGTGTCAGCATTAGTCAGCACCCCACTATGACTGTATCTCAATGTGTCCATGCAAATGAAACAAACTTCATGGTGGATTCAAAGCCTGTCTAATCGTTCTGCTTCATACTCCATTTAGCAAATCCAAAAAGTGTGTAGTTTACATATAATTACTCACAATCATAGGCTCATGAGCGTTTAATTCTAGCGGTGCATTGTTTGAACTCGTTGCAGAGAGAAATAAAGCTCTTACCTTCAAAATAAAATGTACAAAAATGGAATTTAACCATCAATCTAAGCATCATTGATCAGATTATATTAAATCATTTTTCCCTTCCAGTTAATAAAATGTAAAAAAGTGAATAGAATAGATCTTTATTGTCATTGTTGTGACACAATGAAAAGCAGTTTAGCACCTCTTCACATAATTTAACATTTAAAAAAACACAATATGACAGTAGAAATAAAACAAGGCACGTTAGAGTGATAACATAGTTCAGAGAATACAGTAAAATAAATGAAATTGCACTGTGTGTCTGTACAGGTGTGAATCGTTTTAAAAATGTCTTTGTGCCAATCTCTATTAGGATTTTAAATAGTAGATAGCCTGTTATGGTTGGGACAGTGTTATGGTGTGTGTTGTATGACTGTATTATTTATTGTATTTGTTCTTTTTTATTTATGTGTGTTCTTTTGTCATTGTGGTGATTTTTTTAAAGAGAAGGTAACATATGCAGCACTGATGTCAAGACAAATTTCCCTATGGGGACAATAAAGGACATTGTATTGGATTGCATCGCATCGTATCGTATGCCAGTCATGTAGTTATCTATTTCTCAGATGCCCTCTCCTTTAAAAACACGATAGACAGGGTCCCCTCCTGAAATGAATACCCGCCCTGACTTTTGACCGGCTGGCCTGTGCAACAACCTTCTGGTTTCAGACTGTCGAGGGGGGACGGAAAACTTTAGAGCTTGCAAAATGGTCTCCCAAGAGACAGATCTTCATTTGTCACAACTTTCCTGGCAGTATATGGATGCTGTTGTTTTTTTCACCCCTGACCCTCAACCTTAGTGTGCCACTACACAAGAGAAAAATAATTCACTACAAAAATCTCACATCTTTGACTTTGACTTTTTGGTACAACTTCATTAACAATGAGTTCCTAACAAAATACTTACACACTATCTACCACAGAATGATTTCTGCATGGATTCACATCTACTAATGCTGTATTGCCTCTTTGTATCACAGTGACTTAGGGAAAATGTTCGCTTTGCTAGGTTTGCTAGGCTGTCGCTGAGCACAGTTATGCTTCAGCAACACCCTCTTTTATTCTAACACACATTCACACATCTTAACTGATAATGGCTCAGGTAAAATGAACTACATTTTTAAAACAGATATATCATGAGAAACATTTATTACAACCTATAAAGTGCATTGCAGTTTGCTAATTAGTCAATGGAAATGCACATTTTTTTACTCCCACTCCCATCGTGGAGGGCCCATGCGTGCTCAGGGGCCCCTGGGCACGTGCCCATATTATCCATATGGTAGATCCGGGGCTGGGAGCACATGACTCAAACAGCAAGGGCAAGATCTTTTTGTTTTACCTCTGCATGCCTGTCATCATAGACATTATATAGACACAATATAAGGTCTATTAATATACAGGCCTTTGACAACAGGCATGGTCATGTGTTATATCTATATATATATAGAGATATATATCTATATATCTATATATATATAGATATATATATATTGACTTAATATATGTCCATGCCTGTTGCTCTAAAGCTGAGGGTCTACTTGATTGTATTATAAGGGCTGCCCCGCCCACGCCTGTCAAGCCCGGGAGCCCAGCGTGCATAACGAGCGGCCACAAAGAGGGAAGGGGAGTGGGCTGCATACCAAGGAACCAATGAATGTATAGTAAGTTCATGGAAGTCGGCCAATCAGGTACAAGTCACCTTTCACCTCAAAACCTGCAGACTGCCTCTCTATCACCTTCAGTGTTCTTTAGAGTGTCTGTCCACCACACACACACACATACACACATACACACACACACACAGATAGAGAGAGCGTTAAGACTGTTCAACTGCGTGGGTGAATTTCACAGACATGAACATGAAGACATGTCCAAGTCTGTGTTTTAACCGAGCCTGCTGCAGCAGACCTTCACTTTAACCCCTCTTCTTAAAGGGTGCAGATGTCGATATAACACCAGCCAGAATATTGCAAGTTTGCGCAAATGTGCTCCATAATCTACATCAGGAGTTAGACTTTAACTTCATACGACCTCGACGGTGCAAGGTGCAAGGTGACTTGATTGGACTTCAGAAGCTCAGGCCTGCTATCATATATGTCTTTGAACACAGTTATTGGAGCTATTTATCCCAACCTTTAACCAAAGGTTAGTCTGCTCGGCACGCGTACTCTAGAGAATGGACCGAAATCAATGAATGGAAAAGTTGCAAAACAAAACAGATGAAGTAAAGTGAACATCAGATTCACTCAGAGTAATAATTAAAGTGAATCAGGGGTCATGATGGCATGCAGACTGTCAGTGCGCGCAGCTTGAACCGTTCATTATCCAGTACAAGCCAATAACTATGTAAACCTGCAGACTCCTGAGTTCAACAGAGGACGAGTACAGTATTTAAGGCTGGGTTTAGAGAACTAAAGGGACATTACGCAGAGTTTCAGTGACGCTTGAACACATTTTCATTCATTTCATAGCGTGAAGTGTAACTGTCATAAACACGCGCACAGATAAGCGTGACCTTTCTTTAAATATAACCTACTTTTATTCCTCAGGCTGAGTTTCTCACTCTCAAACATCACACTGACTCTGCTGTACTAGTGTACAGTGCATTATGAATGAAGATATAAACTTAGTGAGGTACTCACCACCTCACAGCAGCAGAGCTCCCGAGTCTTTCCTGACCACGCGCACTGCACGGTGCTGAGAAAAAAAATCCACTTCCGGAAATGTTTCAAAGTAAAAGCAGCTCTCCCTTCATAATCCTTTGGGGATTTAAAGACGCTTTATGAAACACTAACACGGTATAAATGTATGAAGCGTAATACAGCTGTTTCCTTCTATAAAGGTTCACTCATAGTGTAAAGTTGGTAATGAGCTGGAGAGTCCCAGTGTGTCGGTTTAATGAGTTAGCTGTCTTTGGTTGTCGTGGTTACAACAACGCGGAAGTAGTCCTTACGACAGCCCCCTTGTTTATGTTTTTCATTATAATGCCAAAAAAGAACTCCTAAAAATTATTTCATGAAAAGAATCAACAAAAGGTATTCATGAGGACATTTTTAATAGCTATTTGAAGTAGACTGAAAAGTCGTCCGTTAATATGGACGCTCGTTAAACCGACACACCGGTGAATGTACTCCTCTGGTACAAAGTGTGATGGTTGTGAATAAAAACCTCAGAGCCGGCCCTAACAGACTTGGTGCCCTGGGTAAGATTTCAACTGGTGCCCCTTGTATTGTATCCAACTCCAGCAACAATCACATCACATATACAGTACACTGAAAAACAACTGACATACAGCTTTATGTTTTACAGGTTATCTTCATTTTAAAATAAAATGTACCTCTAAATCAGGGGTTCTCAAACTTTTGTGGCTTGTGTACCCCCTTTCAAAAACAATTTCAGCCAAGTACCTCCTGTATGGCCGAGAACATTTTTTAGGGAAATAATATGGGAAAATAACATAAATAAATGTATGCATGTGGTTTTACAGTGTCATAATAACAATGAAATGACAGATGACACAAATTCTATGCTTTATAGTGCAATATTTTTAAGAAATAATTAAAGATTGAGGCAGCTAGTACCTTAGATGGCCCAAGGAGCACACCGATTTATTTCTGTCAAACAAGAAGCATTTCAACCACCTGTCTATTGTTATCCTCCTGGCCCCGCTTTTATTAGCATGTAAATGTAAGTGATCGCTCGCTAAACAATTGACGTCACCAGACGGAGGCTGTCTGGTCCAAGTGGTTCTGCAAATAATATATGTTATGAATGAATATGCTCAATTTGAAAATAGTGCCCTAATTCATGTTGCATTGAAATAAAAATTAAACACTGATGATAAAATTGTTTGTAATCATTTTTATTATTTGTTGTGATGCAACTTTTAATTATTATTTTTTTTATATTTGTCACGTTCCCCTTGCAGTACTCCCACGTACCCCCATTTGAGAATCACTGCTCTAAAAGAACATTAATAAAATGGTAACAACACTAATATTTAACAGGAAAGAAATTATACAATTTAAAAAAACATGATGTAATAGTAGAATTCATTCAGTCATTTTATAACACAATAATTTCTACAGTACAGACACTTTCAACAAAGTAATGTATTAAGTGATGACTGAAAAGCCAGAAGCAAAATGCTTATTTAAGCCTAGCCTATATTTTCTATCTAATTAAGCTACCAGCTTCCAAAGAGTAAAGAAAAACAACAAAAGAAAACAAAAAGAAGTAAATCACGAACACTGAAATACTTCCAAATCTGATTTGTTAACCACCATTTTTTTAAAGTTTAAAGTTTTTAAATGTTTACTGGCATCACTCCGCAATTCAACCCCAAATTAAATGAGATAAAACAAGATAATTTTTCCTTTTATCTTCAAATTTTCTTCCTCACTCATTTAGCGGCGCCCCCTATGGACAACCGGCACCACTAGCATTTGCCTATACTGCCTACGCCACGGGCAAGCCCTGCAAAAAACTTAATGTAAAGTCAATATATAAATATGAAACAGACTCAGTGACGAGTGGAGAATGTGTAGTTCTTTGCAGTTTCAAAAAAGCCTTAAAATATAAATTAATTTATGGATATAATATAAAATGAATAATGTAATGAAAAAGAATAATCCTATCAAATACAATTAGGTCCTGGCAGCAGTCGGTGCTCAGGCCCTGATAAGAATTAAGGAGTGTAATGCTGATGTTTTTGGGAGATATTATGGGTTGTACAGGAGAGGCAAAAATAAGCCTTTTGAAACATATCAGAACATGTCAAATTATCTTTACTACTCACACAAACTGTAGGCATTTGTTCTTTTTAAATTAATGACCGAAATAAATATTCATTCATTCACTATATATGCAAAAGTAGATTTCTGGGAGTGATAATAGATGATAAACTTGGAAACCACATATAGATTATTTAAAGAGGAAAGTGTGTAATGTGTTGGTGTTTTAGGCAGGGCCAAGGACAGTTTGGATTCTACTTCTCCTTGTATTTTGTACTGTTCATTTGTTCTTCCATATTTTAGTTATTGCTCAGAGGTATGGGGCAACACTTAGATGACTAATATTAACCCTTTGTATGTGTTACAGAAAAGAGCAATCAGACTTATAAATAAGGTGAATGTTAGAGAACACACTAACAGTTTGTTTATCAGCTCATATTTGTTTAAATGTAAAGATCTAGTTAACTTTAAAACATTATTATTTGTGTTTAAAGCCAGAAACAGATTATAACCTGATAACTTACAGAAGTTGTTTGTGTTTACATCTCATGAGGAGGCTCATAAACGGAACTTTAATTTCAAAAGTCCATACGCACACTACATTAAAGCAAACGTGTTTCAGTTTGTGGAGTGAAACTTTGGAATTCTCTGGATGATGATCTAAAATGCTGCTCTAATATTTTACAGTTTAAAAGAATGTTAAAAGGTAAAGTAATGGGGAACTACAAACTCATCCAGTAAATCTGTATTTGATGTTTCAGTGTTTATTGTTATATTTGATGTTCTGTGAAAAGAGATGGTGATTACCAACGCTCTTGCTGTCTGGTTTACTGGTAGATTATGTTGTGATTAAGGAGAGGGGCAGGTACTATAAGTTTTTCTTCTTCCTGCTCCTGTGTGTTCATGGACAGTGTATACTGTATTTTGTGAAGATGTGTATCAAATAGGTTGTGTTGTCAAACACTGAAGTGAGCAAATACAATTCTTATGAATGAATGAATGAATGAATGAATGAATGAATGAATACACTACCAGTCAAAAGTTTGGACACACCTTCTCATTCAGTGGTTTGTATTTATTTGAATTATTTTCAACATTGTAGATTAATACTGAAGACATCAAAACTATGAAATAATCTGGTTTTACCATAATCTGGATTACAACAGTAGTCAAATAGGACTATCCATTGTGTACTAACCCTACCTCTGAACAACACAACTGATGGTCTCAAACACATTAAGAAGGCAAGTCATTCTACAAATGAACTCTTGACAAGGCTCATGTTCATTAGAAACCATTCCAGGAGACCACTTCATGAAGCAGACTGAGAGAAAACCAAGAGTGTGCAAAGCTGTCATGAAGGAAAAAGTGTTAAACAAAACAGAATCTAAAATATAAAACATGTTCTGCTTTGTTTAACACTTTTTTGTTCATTAAATAATTCCATGTATGTTCTTTCATAGTGTTGATGTCTTAAGTATTAATCTACAGTGTTTACAATCATTACAATAAATACAAACCCTTGAATGAGAAGGTGTTTCCAAACTTTTGACTGGTAGTGTATATCCTTCATGGTTAACATTTGCAGTCATTTTTGCTGGTTAACGAGAGAAGCAAACTTCCCCTGAACACTCATGTCAACCCTCAATCTCTGTGAATTTAACATGAAATAACTGACATGGTGAAATGATTAATGGCTGATCATTAACACACAAGTTATTCACTCACTTATCCACTGCCACATTGTTTAGTTTTTACAACATATTTACATTTAATAAGGTCAAACAGAAGATTGAATTATAAAAACATGGTAGTAAAGACTGCTTCATTCAAATTCAAATTGATCTTTCATACATTTTGTTCAACATGAAAAAGTTCTCATCAGACCGCTTCCTAATCCATTCATCTATCATTGTTTACCAATCAGCTCGTCCTGATATCAGTCCTGTTAGATTAGAGCGTTTGATTTATTCTCCTGAGAACAATCCACATCTCTACTCAACATGGAGGAAGAACAAAACAGTGTGAGGTCTACATGAATTAAATTACAGCAACATCACAAGTTAAATGGAATCATCATACCTTGACATTCTGAATGTAATCAAACAATCTTGTTGAGTTAAAATGTTTAACACATTGAAAATATACTAACGCAACAATTAAAAAGACACTTTATAAATAAAACTCTTCAATAGTGCGCCACTTTCCACAACGCAGCTGTTCTGAAAGACTGCAGATTAAAGACGTTACACTTTTAAAAATTCATCCAGATTTCATTTGATTCTTCAAACGATCACAAAATGTTGCTGACTTGCTTTAAAATGATTTGAATATGCTCAGAAATATTGCAGTTTGTCACAATATGATGCATGGTTTCACATTCCACTGAACCTTCAAATAAAGATTCATATCTTCCAGTGTTAGTACAAATAAATAATGTGCTGCCTCTTTAAGATGATTATAAAGAGCTGTATCATTCAACGTAAACGTCAGGAATAAGTTTGGCTCATTTGAGTCCCTTCACTATGAAGGCTAATGACTCAATCATTACAGCAGTCAGGCTGTGTTGGAACAGGAAAGCTGCTGTATTAATACAATCATTATTATTACTGTGTTAGAACAACAGCACCAGGCTTTATGAAGTAAAAAGGAATATATATTATTATTAAATATGGTCCCAAATTATAGAAACAAAAGAAAACATAAAGGAAGGAATGGTTTGGAGCTCAAAGATCTACCATGAAGATCAGAAACACGTCTCATTAACTAGTTGTACAAAATAAATCCATTGGCTGTTAAAGAACATTTTGTTTCAGCAGAAGCAGGGGTCCCATTTCATAAAATCCTCAGCAGATACACACGACCCTTTGGAATGAAAGGACCACTGGTATTGGTTGATAAGTAAGCGTTTGCTCATTCCTAGCCCCCTCAGACGATACAGTCTCATCCATATATGGTCACTTCTGGCTCAAAAACCAGAAGATGGCAACGGTCAGAGAGGCTTCAGAATCTAGTTACACAAAGTTCAGAATCTAGTTACACAAACCCAAGAATTAATGAAGTCTATCAATATAATATATTGCTCATATACGTGGAGTTGTTCCATTAAAATGATTACATATCACATCTATACATTTTTATGAGAACTTGAGGTTGCGTGCAGGCAGAGTTTTTGGGGTTTCTTTGCGCCCCGATCAGATGAAGTCAGTAAGATTAGGGAGAAGGTTCTCTGCTGTGAGGTGGAATGGGATCTGAGGAGAGGTTTGGTATCATGCTTTCTTATTTAGACCTGGTATAGTGATGTGGTCTGACTGGTATGATTACAAATGGACAGCTCTAATCACAGCTGTCCACACATCACCAACATACCTTCATAAGCCTTTAGAAACATGAACCAGCCTCTCTGTGTTTCCATACAGATTGGTGTTTTTTCTTTGAAGCCCTCCCACAGACTCACAGTCCAGGGTGTCAGGGTCAGCTGGAGCAGAAGGAGCAGTGAATGCCTCCGGTCAGATCAGTAATGGTTCCCTCTCTGACAAGGCTCTGCAGGAGCTCAGTCTCTTTGCCCACATTGTGCATGGTCTGCTGCCGCATGATGCTCATGGGCATTTGGTCGTAGTAGTGCAGTGGCGTCCCCTGCTGGGACAGATTGTAGCCAAAGCCTGCCAGGCTGACCTCGTCACACAGGAGGCTGGCTAAACTCAGTGCAGAGACGCCGATGGTGGGCACATTCTGTGTAAAAAAAAGAAGAAGAAACCAATGTTACGTCCTCCCGTTATGTCTGCCTCTTCTCTAGATAAATCATCATCATCATATCAGGGTCAAGGAGGCAGACACCCTCTCTACTTTTAAGAGTAGGCTTCAAACTTTCCTTTTTGATAAAGCTTATAGTTAGAGCTGGATCAGGCTTGGACCAGCTCTTAGTTATGCTGCTATAGGCTTAGACTGCTGGGGGAACTGGTGCACTGACACACAGGGATCCTGTCTCACCCCCAACCCCCTCATTACTTACTTTAACTCTTCCTGTCCCATTAAAGTGTCTAACCATAGACCTTTCTGGAGTCCCTGTGCTCCCTTGTCTTGTAGGTTCCTCTGAGCTGCCGTAGACGTCCTCCTGCTGTGGACGTTCCAGACTCCAGCTGATACGGACGAGCTGGACTCCAGCAGCAACAGGTACTACTACTCATCTCATCACTATCACCGCTCCCTCTCTCTCTTATTCTCCTCTATCCCTCTTTCCAGACCCAACTCTGTCAAGGCAGATGGCTGAGTCTTATCCTGTCTTGGTGTTTGGTCTCTGTTCATAATTTGACATAGAGTGTGGTCTACACCTGCTCTGTTTGTAAAAGCGTCTTGAGATAACGTTTGGTGTGATTTGGTGCTCTACAAATAAAGATTGATTGATTGATAGATTGATTGATTGATATCATTGCATCAGACGCTCAGAGAGAGAGAGAGAGAGAGAGAGAGAGAGAGAGAGAAAGAGAGAGAGAATGAGAGAGAGAGAATGAGAGAGAGAGAGAGAGAGAGAGAGAAAGAGAGAGAGAATGAGAGAGAGAGAATGAGAGAGAGAGAGAGAGAGAGAGAGAGAGAGAGAGAGAGAGAGAGAGAGAGAGAGAGAGACTTAACTTTATAACTAACACCATCAGTGTATGAAATAAACAAGCTGTCACTGTTCGTCTCTGTCAGCAGAAACAGTGACAGCTGACTCCTATCATCGTGCACTCAGAGATCAGGGTGTTATGTTTAATTTCGGACAAAGGTGACATATGGACGACCTCACCTGTAGAGGATAAAAGAGACGCGCTCCGCAGAATGTTTATTTTAACCTTTTTCTTCTTGTGCCGTTTTGGCAGCGCGTTTTCTGCTGCACTGGACTGATTTGAATAAAACGCCGCCAACACGTCGCTGTAATGTTGCAGTTAAAAATGAAAACAGTGTTCTTCATGAAAACACATCTGACTCTGACGAGACCTGGGGCAGTACAGAAATGGGCGGAGGACGCTGCCTCACATTTTAAATGATGGAGAAACTCTGCACAGGTGTCACTCATTTTTCATTTACAAGTTGCGCCAAACATAATGTATCGGCCCCTTTTTGACAGACACATTAGAAAACTCGGTGTAGTGGAGCCTTCACGATTAGATTAACAGTGACACTTTTAAGCGCGGTTGATAGTGAAACCGGTTAATCCCTTCATCCCTAGTTGACTTCTAGTTTCATTTACTGGAATCTCCTTTTGAGCTTTTTTGAGATGTGAAAATTTAAGGTAGGTAACTTTCCTTAAAATCAGACACAGCTAATATTGTGCAGCTGCCCGCTGGACCCTGTGGAGGTCATGGCTATCAATCTATCTTCTCTGATGGACAACACGTCCAATCCCCTGCAGGAGACTCATTCACCTGCGGTGTCTCACAGAGCCGCAGGTCTTTTCTTCCTGCAGTGGTCAGACTTTTAATCAACAACAATAACCTCACTAAAACGGACTGAAGTGCACTAACTCCCCTGTCTATTTATTAATGTGCAAAAATTACTTCATCCCTCTCATGTGCAATACTCATCTTCTCAGTTCTGTACGTTGTTTTTATGTTACTAGTCTGTGCACATTTTTCACTGCATCCCTGGTTTTGTAAATATTTGTAAATTTACTTATTAAGTTGTGTGTATACGTTCATAAGATAAACTTATTTTACTTTCTTTAACTTTAATTGCTAATAACTTTTTAATAATTGCTATTTTATAGGCTCTTGTTTACTTTATCCTGTTCTGCACTGTCTACTCTGCTGCTGTAACACTGTAAATTTCTCCATTGTGAGACGAATAAAGGATTATCTTATCTTCAATTAAACATTCCTGTATATGTAAATATAACACAAGTCCAAACAACATTCAGCTTCCACAACACTTTGACTCCTTGATGGTTTTAGCTCTGAAGCTCACATGGAAATCTTTCTCAACAAGCAGGATTCATGTTAAACCTTTAATGAGAAGTGTCTGTTACCTGGTCACTGCCCCACAGGCGTGGTCTGGGTGCAGAGTATTTCAGAAGGTCCAATGCCGTCTCTCGGATGACTTGTGGGTTTATAAGCCTGAACTTTTGGGGCTCAAGAGGGATTTGATTTGGAACCTTCTGCCAGAAGAAGAGCCAGTCCCACAGAGGCTGCAGCAGAAAACACACACGTGTACAATTCTCCACACAAATAGTTCTTTCTCAGTTTTCCTAGCATTTAAATCAACTTTTAGATCTCGATCACACACCCACTCAAATCAATTATTTGAAAACAATAAGGCGAGAAGGCCAAGATGGAACCGCTGTGACCGTAAAATAAGAAGATCCAGCATGGAGAGCAATCTTGAGAGGGAGACCTGTCACATAATCATTCAGAGGATTACATATGTGGTAACTCAGAGACAGGGTGATTCCAAAAGCCTGTTACAGCCTGCTGTAATGTATTTAGAACAAAGGCAGAAAACACAGGGCGTGGAGCGGACTTTGATTCACATTGTTTCTTTAGAGCTTCGTTTTCCTACTTTGTTTGCTGTTTGAGCTCTGAGAGAAGAAACACTTGGTTGATATGAAAACAGCTGTACTTTTCAGGACATTCAATTTGCCTGGGGAAGGAAATTCATTCATGGCCACACTTAAGGCTGATTTATACTGCTATGTCGCCCCTACGCAGCAGAGGCTGACGCGGACATGAGCACCACATATTTGTGCGTCGATGTGTCCGTGTCCCACAGCAATTCTCTGCCGAAATGCTTGAGGGCAGTGTGGTCTCTCTGATAAATTGGTCCCCTGCTTCCGGCCCCGCTACGATCTCTGTTTACTTTTCCACAGTGATGAAGAATAGAGAGGAGGAGATGAAATACACGGCAGATGAACAGGGATCCTGGAAGTGCTGTAAATGCAGGAAATACAATGCCGCCGAGGGGACCAATCACAGGGTTTGCGGTCCGTGTTGATTCTACGCGCAGTTACATTTTGGAGGAGGTGCATGTCAGCTACTTTCGTAGGCCTCTGCATAGGAACGGGAGCTACGCAGACCCCCAGAGTAGGCTACGCCGTTGATTTGACGCAGAAGTATAAATCAGGCTTTATTGTAGGATTTGTTTAGAAACAGGATGTACACAGAGCTACTTTTCTATGAGGTAGGAAACTGCAGACTGCTTCCATTTTCCCAATCACACTGTGGGAATGTTATTTTCTCTCCTGCAAATTATTAAGCACAATAAAACGTTACGTTTTTTCTGGGTTTATCATCTGTCTTTTTCCCTCGATGATTCTCTCACAGTAATTCTTAATACTGGTGCGATTTCACTTCTATGATTCTAAATAAGGAACGAGTCAGACATGATGTGACCATCCTAGATCTGAAGCCGAGTCCTGAATGAGAGACACACCAGCTTTAATCCTCAGCTCAGGTAGTGTGTCAGGTTACAAACTCCAAACAAGAACCAAAAACTTTATCACAGAACTTAAACATCTAATACTCAGTATCCAATCAAACATGTAAGGTTTTCTGACAAACATTACATTACAGTGCATTACATATTATTATATATGTATAGATACATTAAACATTAGAAAATCAATGTGTGGCAGAATGAATGCTCCTGAGTGGTTGGCAAAATAAGTTATTGGCTGACCCGCTGAATTTTAAAAATATAGTATAGTGAAGTTATTCTGAATTTGAGTTTGAATATATTTGAATCTGTCATCTTCTCCTCACCACAGTCAGCTTGTTGATCATAGCAGAGGTCCAGCTGATGTCCACGCCCTTGTATACGACCGCTGCAAACAGAGTGTGTGGGTCTGTGTCCACCCAGTTGAGCGGCGTGCCCTCTGGGTAACTCATCCTGATGCTGGTTCGATTTCCTACGTCCACACTGAACTCCCCCAGAGGGCCGCTGTTCAACCTGGAGGAGGGAGACACACAGGGACAGAAGTCAGTGACCTTTAATAGGACTGTAAAGCGCTTTATAGAGCAGTTAAATCAACTGGACAAGCATTAACTCAAGTGTATTTACAGGTGCTGCAAGAATCAATATAAGAACCCAACCACCTGGATAAAGGTCTTACACTGAGGTGCTGCCGAGGAGAAGACACAGCGTATACAGCAGGCACCACTGAGGTCACTGACTCAATTATTATTAGATCAATAATGCGTCATCTTTGATGCTCAAATTGAAAGAACTAAAAGTTGAAGAATGTCAGCACTCGCTATACAGTTCAAAACTTTTAATGTCAGAAATTGACAGCAGCTTAAAGAAACGAACGCGTTTCAGCTTTCATCAGTATCTCACCAACTAGGTGGGTGTGTCCCATTTATAAGTGATTATCACCAAGAGGCAAACCACAAAGAAAGGCCATGTTACATAATAACACAACGTGATACGAGGCAGAAACTTAAGTCAACAGGAAGTAAAAAAAATGTGTGGTATATCAGCAGCATGAAAACTCACAAGCCGAAAATAAACAAATACATAAATGAAACAGTCATGATACCTGTGGTCACTGTAGACTGCACAGAAAAGGAGTAAAAGAACTGGCCAAACTAAAAAACAGTCCATTATAAAACCAACTGGAACCATAAAACCAAATACATAGAGCCAAGACATATCGAGATCGGGCCAAACTTCATTATCAACTCACATTGTAGTCAGCGTAGAACACGTTTTTGCTGCTCCAGACTCAAGATTGTACAATAAACACAAAGATCACCAACAAATCACAACATCAAGACATCCTCTACACTGTGTTATAGGGATGTAAGGATATATCGCAAGATGGTACAAATGGATAAAAATAAGGGTGGATTAAAACCGATTCAACAAAATGTGTATCTGGATATCATTTTTAAACAGTAGAAGGCGCTATATGCATTATACTCCACTTATTCAACATCACTGAGTCTCTTGCGCTGC
This sequence comes from Notolabrus celidotus, assembly GCF_009762535.1. Taxonomy (NCBI): domain Eukaryota; kingdom Metazoa; phylum Chordata; class Actinopteri; order Labriformes; family Labridae; genus Notolabrus; species Notolabrus celidotus. The sequence continues at coordinate 5,518,405 of NC_048279.1, read as the reverse complement.
TCTCTCATCACTCGCTGAGTGGAGGTGTTTTAAGTTTAAAGCATGTTTCAGAATCAGCTGACTGAAGGTGTTGAACCCAGCAGAATGAAATGCAGATAGTGCCTTCAACTGTTTGAAAATAATAATAATGGGGGCTGCGGCTGAGTGACAGGTCTCCACGAGCGCTTTTTTCCTCCGCTGCTGGACTGATTCTGACCGGGTTGCGCTCCCGGCTGACACCTGACCACGTTTAAATGCTTATTTTTCTCAATCAGAACGATTAGACAGAAAACTGGACACTGTGAGTCTAACATATGATTCTGTTCAGTTGTCCTGTTGCAGTAAATCCACATGTTGTAGTCTGAGTCTTCACTCTATGACCATGCGTCTACAGAGAGTATTTATAAGCCTGCTCCTCACGGTGATATTCAGCGTGTTAACATTTTGAACACCTCAATATGATCTGTAGCTGTTTAATACGGTCAGTAATATACACTGTGTCATGAAGGAAAATTTAATTTAGGGGAAAAAACGCATTTGGCATTTTTTTTGACATGGAAAACATTCACATTTTTTTAATGATTAAACAGTAATTGATCGTTAACATATCCAAAGATCGATCACGAAGAATACTTGAAATTTACATCCCTAATTTAAAGATATATAACAGAATATTTCACTCAAGGGTGCGGTGTGAAGCAAGGATGCCGTTTAAGTCCCACATTATTCAATCTGTATATAAATGAACTTGCAGAGCAGCTGGATGGTTCAGCAGCTCCAGGCCTCACACTCTTAGACACAGAAGTTAGATACCTGCTTTATGCAGATGACCTTATTCTGTTGTCTCCAACCAGAGAGGGTCTCCAACATAACCTGACCATCCTGGAACAATACTGCCAGAACTGGGCATTGGAGGTCAATTTTAAGAAAACACAAATAATGATCTTTCAAAAAAAGCCCAGATGTCTTGAAAATAAATATATTTTTACTCTGAATAACACTCAAATTAAACACACAAAGAATTATACTTACCTTGGTCTGAACATATCTGCATCAGGACATTTTAACATGGCAATAAATGCACTTAAAGAAAAAGCACGGAGGGCAATCTATGCATTAAAAACCAAATTATTCAAGATTAACATTCCAATTAGAATCTGGACAAAAATATTTGATAGTGTAATTGTAGCTATAGCTCTGTATGGAAGTGAGATCTGGGACCCCCTCAGTAGACTGGAGCATGGCTCATGGGACAAACACCCAATAGAAGCTCTCCATACTGAATTCTGTAGAAGAATCCTAAATGTTCAAAGAAAAACTTCAAATAACGCCTCCCGAGCAGAACTGGGACGTTTCCCATTACTATTAAACATTCAGAAACGGGCAATCAAATTTTGGACCCATCTAAATTTAAGCCCAACAGAATCACTTCAATTTAAAGCAGTAAAAACCCAAGAGCTGAACCCTGAAAATTGTCCCCTTAGTCAGCTGGTGAGGAAGCTAATCACCCCGACTCCAATCAGCACTGATCCAAAACACAACTAAATTAAACTCATCATGAAGCACTCCAAAGATCTGTATTTAGAACACTGGAGAAACCAAACAAAGACCCAAAGTAGAATGAATTGTTATTTGACCCTAAACCGTGATTATAAATGATCTGAATATCTGTACAGTGTCAGAGATACAAAACAAAGATATATCCTGACCAAATACAGGCTGAGTGATCACCAGCTGGCTGTAGAGACAGGGAGACACAGACAGACATGGCTGCCCAGAGAGGAGCGTCTATGTGCTCACTACTCTACAGGGGACATAGAGACAGAGATGCACTTCTTCCTCCACTGTAGCAAGTTCTCTTTGCTAAGAGATTCCCACTACAGGAAAATTACTACAATAGTATCAAACTTCCCAACATTAACCCCAGAAGAGAAACTGTCAGTTCTCCTGGGGGAAGGGTCAGCAGCTCCTCTGGCTGCTAAATATGTGTCTGCCTGTCACAGCCTGAGGGACGCACCATCCCATGGTGTTTGATTTTGGGTGGAGGTTTTGTGAGCGTGCTGCATCGGGTGAGGACATTGAGATATGCTGTATAGGTGACACCATTGTTCATTAATGCATATAAAATATGTAATACATGGTTGATATGTATGTGATGAATATAATATGTAATGAATATTGTGTGTGATTAATGTATATATGGTGAGTGTAGTGTGTTGTGAATATATATAATGTACTGTATGAATGTATGTGCTTTGGCAATAACATCTCTTTGTTCATGCCAATAAAACTAATTTGAATTTGAATTTATATACCTTGTTTGTTTTAATATTTCATTTGGGAATCGTTCACTTTCCATTTCTCTATAATTGTTCTGAAATTTTCCAACAAGGTATTTTTGTACGGTGATTTTGAGTTTTTTTGCAAGGTGCAGAAAAAAAAGTGTGCAGTGGTTTTATTTGAGTTACAACACACCTTAAAAATGAAAAAGGATTACTTCGTTTACAAAGAAATATAAGAGAACAAATATATATTGCAACTTTCTTTATCTGAGCATTGAAATAAAATAATAGTTATTTAAATTTAGAGTTCAATCCAGTTTTCTTGAAAATCGTTAGAGAATCGTGAGTGAATCGTATCGTGAACCCAAAATCGGGATTCAAATCTAATCGTGGGTTGAGTGTATCCTTACATCCCTACTGTGTTATTAAATGTGGGTGACCAAAATACAAATACACCTTACAGGAATCAGGAGAAAGAAAACTTAAGCCTCTAGGAGACTTCTAGGAGTTCTTCAAATTGAAAGAACTGACATGATAGTGATGAAGTTGAATTAATATCTTACTCGACTGCATGTAGAAAATAAAACCATGTTAGGTTTAGAATGAGGATCACTTATTCTCAAAGTTGTGTTTCTAACCTGATGATGACGTCAAACCGGTTGATCAGTGGGCCGAGTTCCAGGTCTTTGAGAATGCCTCCATTTCCCATAACCACACAGCGCCTACAGTTCTTTGATGGGTCTCCTGGCGGAGCTGCAGAGGCCGAGTCTGGAAGCTTTCAAAGAAAAAGCACAGAGAGAAAAATCAGGTCAATGCTGAGTAAGGTGCTGCACGTCCATCAACTCTTCATACTCAAAATGAATTTCAAGTTGGCTCATGAAAACAGTTGATCATTTCCAAACCTCTGGCATGCTCTTCACTCTGTATATCTGTACTCTATAAAAGACGGTCTGAGTCCAGAAAGACGCTGCGTGCACTTCAGAATACTACAGAATTCATGACTGAGAGGGAGACCTTATTTGAAATTTGTGTCTTTAGGACGTACTTTATAAATATGTGTGGTTAGCCATAAAACAGAACTTCAGTGACTCAATCAAGCTGCTGTGTTCAAATTCATGTTGTTGGTCTAAGTGAACTGAGCAGCTGCTGCTGGTTACATGAGGAAATACAGACACTTCAAAAACTCCAGTGACAGCATGCTGTAAACAGGTGGACTGTACTATTTCTCCATTTCTCTACAACCTTTAGGCTAAATGTACAACCTCTACTTCCCCTTGAAATAGTCACATGACCGAGGGGTTATGCAGCCACAGCTCAACCTCCACCTCGATATCTATATGTCATTTCAACACGAGGTGCAGCTGCATGTTTCTGCATGTGAACAGTTTGATCCGTTCCCACTAGACTGGAAACCAGCGACCATCTGTCATGAGCTTAAAGACCGACAACTGGCTTAAAGAAATCTAAAGAAATGACTCAAATGTCTTTAGATGCCCGTTAAAGTATCTTTAAGTGAAATAAGAGTCATTGAATCTTCTTCAGAGACATCTTACATTTCAGGTTGAGATGAAGTAGTGCATAGATTTCTGTATGAAGTGAATGTAATGGCCCTGTCACACCTTGACGATCTAGCCAGCGTACGCTGGTGTTTACAAAAATTGGCAAGTACACTGGCTTATGTTGCATAAGTTAAAGGTATGTTTTGTATAAGTTAAGAGCATGCTGAAGCACGCTGGTATACGTCGTAGTACGGCGAGTAAGGATCATACGACCAACATACGCCTGCCATAAGTTGTAGGTAAGTTCTGCTGTGGTTGACACACGTTCACACATGTAGAGCTGTGTGTCTGTGTGTCTGTGTGTCTGTGTGTCTGCGTGTGTGTGAGTGTGAGAAGCCTTGGAGCCCTCACTCACTTGAATTCAATGAAGTTCAAAATATGACGTTTTTGAAAGCGCTGCAGTCAATAAGTGTAACTTCCTGTAAAGAAATGTGTTCCTGCTGGTTTCACTCCTCTGACACTCTCCATGGCTCATCATGTTCTTACAAAGAGAGACTGCAGAGTTTTTAATAACACACACCTTTTTTAATCACCAATGAAGAGCATCTCATTTCAACACGTAGACATCGTCATTAACCAATGACAGCCTTTTTATACGCTTCGTATGCGTTATTATGCTGCCGATGGGCTGCATCTCAAAGCTCTTAACTTTAGTGTCCTCTCCTCTCTCCTCAACCCAACCAGACGTAGTTAATGAACCGCCATTTTAAGTGGCGCCCCAAAGCTCTTAACACTGCTTGGAGGAGAGAGGAGAGAGGAAGGAGGAGACTGATCGGAGGAGCCATGAGCAAGGAAACACGAGAGCAGACTTTGCAGAAGTCTTTTCCCCTTATCAAACATCGCTCTCTGATTGGACGCTGGAGCGGCTCAGCCTTCTCTGTCACTTCACAACAACTAAGTTTAATAACGGCGAAAAGACAGACCTTAAAACAGTCACTAAGGGTGTCCTGAAAAATACCTTAAAACCGTATCTAAGGGTGCCCTGAAACAGACCTTGAAACAGTCACTAAGGGGGCCCTGAAACAGACCTTAAAACAGTCACTAAGGGTGTCCTGAAAAATACCTTAAAACCATATCTAAGGGTGCCCTGAAACAGACCTTAAAACAGTCACTAAGGGGGCCCTGAAACAGACCTTAAAACAGTCACTAAGGGTGCCCTGAAACAGACCTTAAAACAGTCACTAAGGGTGCCCTGAAACTGACTTTAAAACAGTCACTAAGGGTGCCCTGAAACAGACCTTAATACAGTCACTAAGGGTGCCCTGAAACTGACTTTAAAACAGTCACTAAGGGTGCCATGAAACTGACTTTAAAACAGTCACTAAGGGTGCCCTGAAACAGACCTTAAAACAGTCACTAAGGGTGCCCTGAAACAGACCTTAAAACAGTCACTAAGGGTGCCCTGAAACAGACCTTAAAACAGTCACTAAGGGTGCCCTGAAACAGACCTTAAAACAGTCACTAAGGGTGCCCTGAAACTGACTTTAAAACAGTCACTAAGGGTGCCCTGAAACAGACCTTAATACAGTCACTAAGGGTGCCCTGAAACTGACTTTAAAACAGTCACTAAGGGTGCCCTGAAACAGACCTTAAAACAGTCACTAAGGGTGCCCTGAAACAGACCTTAAAACAGTCACTAAGGGTGCCCTGAAACAGACCTTAAAACAGTCACTAAGGGTGCCCTGAAACAGACCTTAAAACAGTCACTAAGGGTGCCCTGAAACAGACCTTAAAACAGTCACTAAGGGTGCCCTGAAACAGACCTTAAAACAATCACTAAGGGTGCCCTGAAACAGACCTTAAAACAGTCACTAAGGGTGCCCTGAAACAGACCTTAAAACAGTCACTAAGGGTGCCCTGAAACATATCGGCAACATATGGCGGTTTCTTGATCGAACAAAGCAAGTGAACAAAGCAAGTGAACAAAGCAAGTGAACGACGTGAGGATGGAACTTTAGAGCTTTGAGATACAGCCTTTGACTGCGTCCACTTGTCACCTCATCAAGAAGTTGAACAGATGTCATTAAACCACTCTCATATCAGAAACAGAGACAGATGTATTCACCTGCTGCAGCAGCTCCTCTACTCTGCCGCGGAAACCTTTGAACCCAAACGGCGGAGAATACAGAAAGAGGTCATCATTGAGCGGCACATCTTTCCATAAGAAGGGCCGAGTCTCACTGCTGCTAGCGGGAAGTCGAGCTAGCAAGCGCCGCCTGGTGCTGCTGGGACGACACGGACTCTCCAGAACTCCTTGAACATGCTTATGCACCCGCTGCAAGAAAAGCAGAGCAGACGCAGCAGATCTTTGAGTTAATACCACAGACTGAAGCCCAATGAAGACAGACCTGTAATGAATTTGTACAAACTACTACAGGTTAGACTAAAACACATTTCTGATGCACTTTTACACAGACAACTGTCCAGAGTTGACATGTAGGTATTCAACTCCATCCAGTTCATTTCAGATGTATACAATGTTTATTGTGTCTGCAGGAAACATGTTCTCATCCTAAATAACCTTAGCAGAGTGTTTCTGCTCTGGGGACTGAGAATGTGTCTACATGTGTTACATGGCTCAAATGTTTACTTCATGATAAAAGAGAGGACTGAAACATGGACTACAAAAAGAAACAAAGAGACATGGTCATCTTTTGATCCATGCCAGTAGAATATCTCTCTTTTTCCAGACAGCAGACATGAAAGCCAGAGAGCTGATCCAGAACTTAGTCCCACCTTTTTATGTGCAGGGCTGACGTGCCACTCCAGAGGTTTGTTGGTCTTTGTCTCCATCAGCGGAAGAGAGACCAACACCAAACCAAGCAAACCTATGACCATACACAGCACCAACACACACCTGGAAACACACACACGCACACACACACACACAAACACGCACACAGGGAAGAAAGCTCTTTGTTAAGATACATGTTGAAGCACAAGTTAAACTGATAATTTTAAACATATATCAAAAACATGTTTGAACACGTGTTCTAAAGATCATCATTCCTCCTGCAGGTTTTACAAGTGCCACTCCTTCACTTAGAATTAGCACATCTATTAATTAAAATTGTAAGTGACAGATCATCTCCTCCAGAGTGTACACATGTAAGAGAGTTCATGTGTCAACAGTCTGCAGGTGATAGAGCAGAGATAAATTACAGCAGCACAACAGCTGAGGTAACATTTGACTGAGACTAATCCCCTCAAACTGGTTTTCTGAATGTTACAGTATTTGCAAGGTTACAGCAGCCTCACACTGCTGTCACCTCAAGTCCTCAAAAGTTGTCCCGACTGTGGGATCTATTCATGTCAAACATTGTATTCATCTTTAGAGGTGCTCTTCTTCCTGCTGTTACATCCGTTTCCTTCACTGTCAGCTCACACAAAGCTTTGCAGTGAGAAGTATGTGTATACTTGGTGTGTACTTGGTGTATACTTGGTGTGTACTTGGTGTGTACTTGGTGTGTACTTGGTGTGTACTTGGTGTGTACTTGGTGTGTAATTGTTGTAAGCAGATAATTGCAGACCTACTGGTTGTTGTTGCTTTTATGTTGTGGTATAAATGGTCAGCTCTCTCCAGAGTAAAATGTCTACAGGTTGACTTATGACCATAGACTGCAAATAAAATGGACAGCGTTGCTCCGCCTTTTCCCGTTGTACGGTTTTGAAGCCAAAAAACCCTGTTCCAATGCGCATCCATTGTGCAACCAGAGCCAATTTCTGTGGTTGCCACGGTAATTTATGTGTTGGCACGGTAACGAGCTCCACCCTTCAGCGTAGTGTCACAAGATCCTATGAAGTTTCTCTCTACGGCAGCTGTCAATCAAAGTGAACCTGGAAGTAAAACCCTGTTTTTTAAACTCTAATAACTAACGAAAAAGAAACTTTGCAGAAAAAAAGAGGCCTTGAACACAAAACAGTCAAATAATAATTACATATAACCACAGCATACGGATGTGAGAAACATTTGTACCACGTGTATTTATTTTTTAAAGTTTGACTGCAGCCCCATTCAAATGAATGGGGGAGAGAGAGTTTTTGACCTATACTGCAGCCAGCCACCAGGGGGCAGACGCTTTGGTGGAAGCTTCACTTCCTGCTGAGCAAGCTACACCCCTGATTATGACGGATCCAAATCTTATCATGGTCTCTAGATCGACTGATGCTCTGCCTTACTCTTCAAACACGACGTTGGTCATCATTGCTGAAACCATATAATCCAGGATCATGAACACACAGCCTACCTCTGTGTTTTTATTGAGCAGCTGTTAAAGAGTAACAGCATTTTATTGCTCTAAAACAAGGCAGAGAGACGTTTAGTTGAAAGACTGATTTGTTTATTTGACTTTATTTCAGACTAAGTCTAAAACTGGTACTGTAGCAGCTTCATTTGCAACCTGAAAAATAAAGGTGCAAACATTCAACCAAACACTCAAACCCCAAACTCAGCATTCAAATCCCTTCAACATCTGGGGATCAAGCTCCAGATTTTATTTAAGACTGACGCACAAAAGAGAGCTCGTCTGACTTTATTGAAACCAGTGTTTCCCCTACCATTATATATATATATATTTTTTTTTTCCCATTGCTTAGCGCCGCTCAAGTTGCTGCTTGTTGCTGCAGCTCTCTCTTCGTTGTTCTTTTTTCATATCTGTTTAGTTCTCTTTGTATTTGGAGCCTGTCAGGACTTTTAATGACTCATTTGTTGGCCATGGACACCAAACTGGCTACGTTTGCAGTGGTGTTTTTACTATTTTTGTTCCTGTATATGTCCAGAGATCCTGTGTAACCATGGTCGCATTGTTTACATACGAGATCAGCTGTTAGCATCCCGTAGCATGTCAATGCTAAACGATGCTAGGCCCGATGTTCCCTGCGAGCTGAGGAGAAGGAGGCAAGGACGACGTGCTGGTACTGAGGTGCAAGCTAAGAAAAGACGACATGGACCTGTCCTTCCACCCCGCTGTGGTGATATGTCTTTAGTATTTGACTGTTTTGTGTTCAAGTCCTCTTTCTTCTGAAAAGTTTCTTTTTCGTTAGTTATCAGAGTTTAAAAAACGGGGTTTTACTTCCGGGTTTCCTTTGATTCACAGCCGCCGTAGAGGGAAACTTCAAAGGGCACACAGAGTCTTGTGACGCTACGCTGTAGGGCGGAGCTCGTTACAGTGGCTTCACCAAGCGGCAAACTCCGGTCTCAAACGATGAAGCCAATGCGGAAGTGATATAAACTGCAATACATCGAAAATCCGCTTGAGGCTGGCTGCAGAAACACCGGAAACCACATAGATATGAATGGGAAAAAGACGATCTTTGCAGCATTAATAAACATGTTTACAGCCTGGTTCAAAAAACGTCTTGGCCCTACAACGCTAATCTCTCTAATGGCACACACTGTACGGCGGGTGAATGTTTTTCTAACATGACGGTTAAGAAGATATTAAGATTATGAGTTTTGCCCAAATAAGGACATGACTGACGTGACTCCCGGTCGGGAACACACAGCCATTGGCTAAGAGACTCACACTACGTCACACTCTGCCCAGTTGAGTTCCGCATTACCAATATGGCTGCTGCCGTCGATTGGCTTCAAAACAGCGTTCAGGAACAGATGGGTGACGTCACGGATACTACGTCCATATTTTATACAGTCTATGGGCTTCACAGACTCAATGGCGGCGCCCAGGAATGGGATTTTTGGGCTTCAGAACCGTACAACGGGAAGAGGCGGAGCAACGCTGTCCATTTTTATTTACAGTCTATGGTTATATCACCTTCTTTTTGTCACTTGATAAAAATACAGAGGACATGACCTCGGTGTCCTCCATGGTAGTTAGGGCCCTGAACACACCTACATTTACACACAGATGAGCCTGCCATACTAGTTATCCAGATACCAAGTTCTCAGGGCACTCATCAGGCAGACGCAATCATATGAATGGAACGAGTAAAACAACATGTGGGAACATGCAACACAAAAGCAAATGGAGCTCGTAAAGACGAGAGGAGAGGAAGTTAAAGGTTCTGAGTGAGACAAACATCAGAAGGGGCCTCATCTACATCTCACCCATACTCCTACTAACATTAACCTCTGTGGAAAGAGACGTCACATGGATGATAAAAATCAGTCACGTGAAAGAACAGAAGAGAGGAGCATGAAATGTAGAAGAGTTGGAACCTTCATGTGCGGGCGTTTCAGTCGATCTGGTGGCTCAGGGGAGTCAGCAACACATGTCAAAAGAGGACACTATGGTGCACTGTTTGATCAGCTGTCAGGGTCAGAGCACCACGCCTAGCTCAGACTAGAATCAAACATTACTCCTCTTTAGATTTCAAAGGCTGTGCATGATGTTGTTGTTTTTTTACAGATGTTTAAACAAAGAGAAACACTGTCAACATGACGACTTCAACATGTTCTTTGGACAGCTGCACTGAGTCAGTCTTCAGCGATGACAAGTAACGGCCAAATTCAACCAGATCCGTTTCAGGTCCATCTCTGATCCGTCACGGCATTGGAACTGGTTTCTATTCTAGTCAATGAGTTAACTTCCACTGGATCTGGTCGGAGGCAACAGAAGTGTTTCCCCCTCTCTGTGAGTCCATCTAAACACTTCACTCTAGTTCAAAAGTATGTCTTCCTCTCTCCAACATATCATCATTTCCATCATGGTTCATTTTCTTGTGTTTGATGTATCCTCTGTTGACTTCCTGCCTGAGCAGCTGATCTGATACTGAGCGACAGACATACCTCTTCATGGCACGCTCAGAAACACAGAGCCAAGAAGACGCAGTGCTTTCCAAAGGGGTTAACACTTTGTTTTCTTCTGTCCTGTACTCTAGAGTTTTATGTTGTGACTGCCCATGAAGGAATGACAACTTTTAGCAGTAAATACTCTCAAAGCCAATACATTATTATTACAAAAAAGCAGCTGTGCAACTCTGCTGGTCATACCTAAAGTCTCTAAAAGTAGTATGGGAGGTAGAACCTTCAGTTATCAGGCCCTTCTCCTTTGGAATCATCTACCAGTCAGGGTCCAGGAGGCAGACACCCTCTCTACTTTTAAGAGTAGGCTTCAAACTTTCCTTTTTGATAAAGCTTATAGTTAGAGCTGGATCAGGCTTGGACCAGCTCTTAGTTATGCTGCTATAGGCTTAGACTGCTGGGGGAACTGGTGCACTGACACACAGGGATCCTGTCTCACCCCCAACCCCCTCATTACTTACTTTAACTCTACCTGTCCTATTAAAGTTACTAACCATAGACCTTTCTGGAGTCCCTGAGCTCCCTTGTCTCGTAGGTTCCTCTGGATCTCTGCTGCTGTGGACCTGCCAGACTCCAGCTGCTACAACTACTGCTGTCCGTCTCACCACTATCATCTCTCTCTCTCTCTCTCTCTCTCTCTCTCTCTCTCTCTCTCTCTCTCTCTCTCTCTCTCTCTCTCTCTCTCTCTCCTCTCTCTCTCTCTCTCTCTCTCTCTCTCTCTCCTCTCTCTCTCCCTCTCTCTCTCCCCTCTCTCTCTCCTCTCTCCCTCTCTCCTCCTCTCTCTCTCTCCCTCCCCCCCTCCTTCTCTCTCTCCTTCTCTCTCCCTCTCTCCCTCTCCCTCTCTCCCTCTCTCCCTCTCTTCATCTCCCTCTATCCCTCTCTCCAACACGGTCTCAGCGGATGTGTGTCTAACATGAGTCTGGTCCTGCTGGAGGTTTCTGTCTATTAAAGGAAGTTTGTCATTGCCACTGTAACTTGCTAAATGCTGCAAAGTGCTCTGCTCATGGTGGATTAAGATGAGATCAGACTGAGTCCTGTCTGTAAGATGGGACTGGATCTTATCCTGTCTTGATGTTGGGTCTTTGTTAATAATAGAACATAGAGTACGGTCTAGACCTGCTCTGTTTGGAAAGAGTCTGAGGATAATGTTTGTTGTGATTTGGCGCTTTATAAATAAAGATTGATTGAAGAACAGTAAGGAACAAGTCTAATGTGACAACCTACGCTCAAGATATCAGACAGAGTCTTGGTGTCGTCATGAGATAATTACCTGTGTGCAACCCATCGTTTAGGAAGTCTCATCTTATTCTCGTACACAAGGGATTCTGGGAAGTCCTTTTGGTTCTGAGCTGAAGCCTGAAGCCCTCTGGCTCTTAGGGGCGGCGTCCTGGAAGCAAACAGATGGTCAGTTACACTAAAACCTACAACAGAATGCATAGCACTGCATTTACACAAATACACATACACACATATAACACACTACACACTATGTTGGCCACCCTCTCATCAGATCTGTTCCCCCTCCTCCTCTCCCTCCTCTTCCTCCAGCCCTGTTTGTGCCTGGATCAGACATTTGTGTCCTCAGACCCCTCTCCCATGCCCGTATCCCTCCTCATAAAGGGAATGCACAAACCAGAGTTTATAATTACCTGTAACCCTGACACCTGTAGCCCTGACAAACAGTCTGCTGTCCTGTACATTAACTGTACTGTCGACTCCTTAGGTTACAGCCTGGATTGTGACTGAACACTGCTTTTGTGCACTAATTTGTCCGTTTAAAATGTGAAAACATATCTTAATCTAGTTTAAAGCATTTTTAGTCCTCCTGTATTAACCACTTGTTATGTTCTCTACCTCAGATAGCAGTAGAAGCAGAATATATGAAGGTACTGTTTGATTAAAGTAACAGCCTCCATCTGGAATACTGTGAGTATTGAGTTGGGGATGGTGAAGTATTTATGGCCTCAGGAAGTGAAATATTAAGATACAGAGGTCTTCAAGAGCTCAAACTGAAGCTGACAAAGTTGGGCAGTTTCTTAGATACAAATGAAGCCGTGACATTGACCTTATAATGCTTAAAGTGACCATTTATCAACCATTTACATTATCATGCCGGAGCATTTTTTTAAAAAGAGGGTTTTTTGGCCCCTTAGGACCAAACGGCCCCGAGTTGAGAGTGCTCATTATCATCTTGAGATGGCCCGAGGTATTTGGGTCTTTGACATGGCGTGCATATTTTTGTGTCCAAATCAAGCAGCAACCTCTGGTCTCAAAATATGAAGCCCAAGTGGAAATGTTATAAACTGCAATTCATCGAGAATCCACTGGAGGCTGGCTGCAGAAACACCAGAAACCACATACACACCCATTCAAAGAGGACGATCTTTACAGCAGAAATAAACATGTTTACAGTCTGGTTCAAAAAACGGCTTGGGTTTACGTCGCTAACTTCTCTCAGCACACACTGTATAGGGGGTGAATTTGTTTTCTAACGTGACGGTTCAGAAGATATTAAGATTACAAGATTTTGACCAAATAAGGACATGACTGACGTGACTGACAGGCGGAAACACAGCGGCTCAAAGCCCGCCTCTTTAAGTCACACTAAGTTAGGTTGAGTTCAACATTTGCAATATGACTCCCACCGACGATTGGCCTCAAAACAGCCATCAGGAACAGATGGGTGATGTCACAGATAATACGTCCATTATTTATACAGTCTATGGTCCGAATCCAGTATTTTCTTTTGAAATAATTATGTTGAAATGCTGAGCATTTCAACATATTGTTCTTCTACTTTAAACTTATTATGTTGAAATGCTGAGCATTTCAACATATTGTTCTTCTACTTTAAACTTATTATTATTCAGCTTCCGTGACCGCTTTCACAGCCTTCAAATTTTGACCGATTTTAACCGTTCAACTTTTAAACTATTCAGCTTCCTCACCATTCGCAGGCTATATCTTTTCACATCTTCAACCCTTATACTTTTTGAATTATTCAACTTTATTCAACCTTTATTTTAACATTGAAACAGATGGGGCGGAATCTTCAAATCCACTTCAACTTCTTCAACTACTACAGCTCATAGCTTCAGCATACTTTCACTTATAGACTCCATTCAAACTTTAAACTGTTCACAAGACTTTCAGCTATCTACACTTGTTTCACTTTTTGATACCTTTCACAGTTTCACAGATTTCACTGTTCAAAAATTCATCAAATTTCAGCTCTTTCCTCACTTTAACATTGGTGTGTATGGGGTGGAACTCTGGTGAGCAGAGTGAGAGGTTCAAAACTTAGAGTGGGCAGGCTGGGAAAAAAATGGGACATGGCCTCTGGAAAAATTGCCAGAAAATCCACAAATCTCACTCCACATACACAAATAAGACATCAAAACGTTCCCTGTCTTCTCCTGCTTCTGTCAAAGAGGTTACCAAAGCAAAAGATTGTACCGTTGAGCCAGCAGGTCACCAACTGTCAGAGAAAGACTCTCAGCTCGGCCATCTGCCGTAATGTTAAATATTTCTGGAGGGCAGCACAAGTTTCACTTTTCTTAACTCGCTGCCCTGACTACATTTCTGACTGTACAGACATGAAAAACACATCACTGTGTTCATCAGAGTCTTCTGATGCTCATGGTTTGATCCTTTTTCTGATAGCTATTACGGTTATCGCATAGTGTTGGTATTTGTAGACCCGAATTTAGTCCATGAATCCCATTCTTAATCAACTGTCACACAGCAGTTACACAGCTGGTCCCATCACAATGGAAACAGTTAATGACAGTTGGACACAGGTGATTCAGATGACCTCATCAGTTCTGACTGACACAAAGGCTGTTTCCGAAACGGCCTGCTACATACTACTTACTAATGTAGTAGGCAGTAGGTATTGCCTACTACATACTGCGTTTGAATTTAGTATGTAGTATGACTGTTCTGTTCGATCTGTCATGCAGCATGCTGAGCCAGACGTCGCTGGATTTCCGGTTTCGGAAAGCGGAAGTAAACAACGGCGAACTGATAAATAAAAAGCTTATTTAGCATCCATTTCTGATTTAAAAAGTTAAGAAGTGGTTTATATGTAATTTGATAACTTTCACAGCACCCAAAAACGAATTTCCCCCCGTCAAAAAATAAGGAAAAAGAAAAAGCAGAACGAGCGCTGTGCATTATGGGAAACAGTACGCGAGGCAGACTGGTCTGATGCATGCTGAGATATTTTCCCGAATCAGTAGACATCCGGGGAGTTTTGGCTTACTGCAGATTTTGCTCTTATTCACATACTACTTACTACATACTGAATTTTGGACATATCAGTACGTACTGCTAGTATAGTAGGCGATTTCGGAAACAGCCAAACACACACACACACACAAACACACACAGGTGATTCAGATGACCTCATCAGTGAGTGACAAACACAAGCACGCATGCACACACACACACACACACGCATACACACACAGGTGATTCAGATGACCTCATCAGTGAGTGACAAACAGAAACACGCACGCACACACACACACATACACACACACACACACACACACAGGAACACAAACACACACATGTACACACACACTCTCTCTCTCACACACACACACACAGGTGATTCAGATGACCTCATCAGTGAGTGACAAACACAAGCACACACACACACACACACACACACACACACACACACACACACACACACACACACACACACACACACACACACACACACACACACACACACACACACACAGGTAAGACATTTCCATAGTTTGTCAAGCAGTTTATAGCTGCTACTACTTCTAACACTTCAACTTCTTTTTAATTTTTCCTCTTTATTCACTTCTCCTTTTTCACTTCTTCTCCTTTTTCACTTCTTCTCCTTTTTCACTTCTTCTCCTTTTTCTAGATTTTACCACTCCTTCACCTTTTTCCACTTCTACATTTTCCACTCCTTCGACTTCTTCTCCTTTTTCCATCCTTCCACTTCTTCAACTTCCTCTCCTTCTACATTTTCAAATCCTTCCACTTCTTCTACTTCCACTAATTCAACTACTTCTACTACTCTTCCACATGTTCAGCTGTGTTTCACAGCTTTCAGCCTTCAGCTTCAGCATTTCAACGCATTTGCTTTCAGGAAATGCAACCTTTCTAGTTATTTTTCTTCTTCCGTGACCGCTTTCACAGCCTTCAAATTTTGTCCGATTTTCACCGTTCAACTTTTAAACTATTCAGCTTCCTCACCATTCGCAGGCTATATCTTTTCACATCTTCAACCCTTATACTTTTTGAATTATTCAACTTTATTCAACCTTTATTTTAACATTGAAACAGATGGGGCGGAATCTTCAAATCCACTTCAACTTCTTCAACTACTACAGCTCATAGCTTCAGCTTACTTTCACTTATACACTCCATTCAAACTTTAAACTGTTTACAAGACTTTCAGCTATCTACACATGTTTCACTTCTTTGATACCTTTCACAGTTTCACAGATTTCACTGTTCAAAAATTCATCAAATTTCAGCTCTTCCCTCACTTTAACATTGGTGTGTATGGGGTGGAACTCTGGTGGGCAGAGTGAGAGGTTCAAAACTTAGAGTGGGCAGGCTGGGAAAAATATGGGACATGGCCTCTGGAAAAATTGCCAGAATATCCACAAATTTCACTCCACATACACAAATAAGACATCAAAACGTTCCCTGTCTTCTCCTGCTTCTGTTAAAGAGGTTACCAAAGCAAAAGATTGTACCGTTGAGCCACCAGATCACCAACTGTCAGAGAAAGTCTCTCTGCTCGGCCATCTGCCGTAATGTTAAATATTTCTGGAGGGCAGCACACGTTTCACTTTTCTTAACTCGCTGCCCTGACTACATTTCTGACTGTACAGACATGAAAAACACATCACTGTGTTCATCAGGGTCTTCTGATGCTCATGGTTTAATCCTTTTTCTGATAGCTATTATGGTTATCGCATAGTGTCGGCATATGTAGACCCTAATTTAGTCCATGAATCCCATTCTTAATCAACTTTCCCACAGCAGTTACACAGCTGGTCCCATCACAATGGAAACAGTTAATGACAGTTGGACACAGGTGATTCAGATGACCTCATCAGTTCTGACTGACACAAAGACACACGCACACACATGTGATTCAGATGACCTCCTCAGTGTGTGACAAACACAAACACACACACACACACAGGTGATTCAGATGACCTCATCAGTGAGTGACAAACACAAGCACGCATGCACACACAAACACACACACACACACACACACACAGACACACACACACACACACACACACACACACACACACACACACACACACAGGTGATTCAGATGACCTCATCAGTGAGTAATAAAACACAAACACACACACACACACAAACACACACACACATACACAGACACACATACACACATAGGTGATTCAAATGACCTCATCAGTGAGTTACAAACACAAAGACACATGGACACACACACACACACACACACACAGGTGATTCAGATGACCTCATCAGTGAGTGACAAACAGAAACACGCACACACGCACACACACACACACATACACACACACACACACAGGAACACAAACACACACATGTACACACACTCTCTCTCTCACTCACACACACGCGCACACACACACACCCACCCACACACACACAGGTGATTCAGATGACCTCATCAGTGAGTGACAAACACAAGCACACACACACACACACACACACACACACACACACACACACACACACACACACACACACACACACACACACAGGTAAGACATTTCCTTAGTTTGTCAAGCAGTTTATAGGTGCTTCCACTTCTAACACTTCAACTTCTTTTTGATTTTTCCACTTTATTCACGTCTTCTCCTTTTTCACTTTTTCTCCTTTTTCTACATTTTTCCACTCCTTTACCTTTTTCCACTTCTACATTTTCCACTCCTTCAACTTCTTCTCGTTTTCCACTCCTTCAACTTCTTCAACTTCCTCTCCTTCTACATTTTCCAATCCTTCCACTTCTTCTACTTCCACTAATTCAACTACTTCTACTACTCTTCCACATGTTCAGCTGTGTTTCACAGCTTTCAGCCTTCAGCTTCAGCATTTCAACGCATTTGCTTTCAGGAAATGCAACCTTTCTAGTTAGTTTTAGTTTTTGAGTTAAAAGGGACATCTAAGGTTTGAAAATGTCTTAGGCATCACTTATTAGAAACAATAAGTAAACTTGAAAAGCATCTTTTTAATGAACTACGTGTGACCGCCTTGAAGCAGGTGACAAGGACATGGAGACACCTAAAATAAAATGATGGTTAAAAACAATACAACATGCATTAGATGATGAAAATATGATTTACACAGTTAGGGATGATGTGGAAAAAATCCATAAAGTCTACTCTGAAATCAGACTTGGTAGAATGTACAACTTCATTCACTACACCAAAGATTGAAGGTAGGGATGGGCATTTAAAGACAAAATAGTGTTCCATAATCATTGGCATCTATTCCACGATTATTCCAATAATAGTGTAGTGATGTGAGATTCAGAAACGGAGAAAATTGCCACCACTGTCCCTAATGTTTTCTTCTTCTTTTGCTATTTAATGCAGTTAGCATTCTTCTTCTTCTGTTATTTAATGCAGTTAGCAAACAGCTTTAAGACGCTCTATAGCCACCATCTGGCGGGAATATTGTATTACAACCAGGCAGTTAAAAACGCTGAAAAATGTTACTTTTAAAATGATGAAATATTTGAATATTTGATAATCATTGCCCATCCCTAATCACAAGTAATGTACGTAAAAACACAGGAAAAAATGCAACGCACTTGAACAGTGGTCTGGAAAGGTGAAATGGTTTTCCATGCAATAAAGTAAAAAAAAAAAAAAAAAAAAATTAAAAAATAAAGAGTTTTTTTTTAAAATCATAAATCAATTGATTCTATCAAACCTGTTTAATTTAAATACAATTTCAGTGCATTGAAATAATGAGATTTATTTTATTTTTAGGTGTCTCAAACTCTGAAAAGGTCAGGTGGTGCAACTGTCCAAGCAAGTGAACTGAAAAAAAACACTATAAAAAAAGTGTATATTTTAACAATAACACATTCAAATGGCATGGTTTTATAGATAAAAGCTTTGAAATTGACATAATTTTCTAAAACAAATATTTTAAAGGCTCCAAAGATTATTTTAAAAAATCTGTCAAAGATAATTTGCATGTTCTCAAATGTCAGGGTGGCACAACCATATCCATAGGCCTTTTATTTTGAAAAGAAGTAGTTATAATAGACTTCAACATATTAAATCATTCAGATCATAGAGTGTTTCATTCCATGTTATGTCATTTAGTAGTTATACTTTTCTAAATCATTTTTCAGCTGATTTTTCTTTTTCAATGCATCAGACCTAAACATGACTTCAGTGTTGTTCAATCACACTGCACTAGTGTCTGTGGATCAATCCACTGCACCATTCCCTGCTCCTGTTTCAATAAAACTAAAGTGATTAAATCAACTAATGACTTAAAATGTATTACTTTATTTCTAATAAGACTGTTCACTAAAACTCTCTTCTGTATCACAACTAAAAATGCAATAATGCAGCATATGTCATAATGTCCTGTGATTACTAATGTTGTCAGGTGGTGCGACCATATAAAACATCCATATTACAGCAGTAAATAAAAGTCAAATTGAACAAATGGTTGCGTATCCTAATGAGATTAATATTTGTTCTGAATGTGTAATTTTATTATTACTTTTCTGCCTTTAAATGTAAAATCAGAGGCTAAAGATGCTGAATAGACAATAGAATGCAATAATCCTAATATATGGTAAATAAAAAATACACTTACAAATAAAAGAAGTGTAGACACGTTAAGGGATACTTGCTACAAGTTTCACTCACTGGATAAGCAACAACTTCCTCAAACTCACACAATAGATCTGAACTCATTCTCATCGGCCTGAGATCCCTCCTCCTCTCCACCCAGAACCTTTCACTGAGCATCGACGACCACACAGTCACACCCTCCCCAGTAGTCTGTAACCTCAGCATCATCCTCGACCCCACTCTCTCCTTCAGACCACACATCACAGACGTCACCAAAACCTCCTTCTTCCACCTCTGCAACATTACACGCCTCAGATCCTCTCTCTTCTCCTCTGCTGCAGAAACTCTCATACACGCCTTCATAACCTCCAGACCGGACTACTGCCACAGCACCGAATTCACTTCAAAATCCTGCTCAAGCCCTCAATAACCTCGCTCCCTCATACGCCACTCCCCGCCTCAGATCATCAGATGCAGACCTCCTGTGCCCCATCACCAAGACCGAGCATCGCACCTTGGGGGACAGAGCCTTTGCCATCGCTGCTCGACTCTCTGGAACTCTCTCCCTCCACACATCCTCAACTCTGACTCTCTTCAATCATTTAAAAACCACCTCAAGACTACCTGGACCGTCCGAGCGGTCAGCAAAAGAAAGAGATTACCCACAAGAGCCGCGTTGGCACTGACTCCATCAGCTGTAAACAAGATCAGAGTGTTGTTGCAGAACAAGCCGGAATACATCGGTTTGAAGGTTGGAGTGAGAGCACGTGGCTGTAATGGACTGACTTACACTCTGGACTACACCAAGGACAAAGACAAATCTGATGAGGAAGTGCTGCAGGACGGTGTCAGGGTGTTTATAGAGAAAACGGCTCAGCTCACCCTCCTCGGGACTGAGATGGACTTTGTGGAGTCGAAGCTGTCAAGCGAATTCGTCTTCAACAATCCAAACATCAAGGGCACGTGTGGCTGCGGCGAAAGCTTCAACATCTGAGCATCATGGAGCCTCCGCCACCCTCCCCCTGTACTCGCCCTGCTCCAAACCCAGTCCCATCATGAAAGACTGAGAGATTGAATAAGACAGACATGAGGAAATCTCTGAGATGTGGACGTGCCTGTGTATCTGCAACTGCTCTTCCCCGGACCACTAGCCTACACACACACTGGTTCAGATTAAAGCTTAGACAAAGGTTTAAATATAGTCTGTGTAGTCAGAACCTTCACAATACTTTGATTACAGGTTCAGAAACCTCTGATATAAACATCAAATGACCATATTTTTATCTAGAGGCCGGCTGGCTGTCTACTCATATACACGCACAGTATTTTTAGAAATTCAAGTCTCACTTTGCTTTGTATGCAGGAGGAAGTGATTCAACTTCGCCGAAGGCTTGCCTCAGATTCAGGTTTAAGTTGGTAAAGCTAGGAGGGAGAATAAGAAGTATGATACTATCAAGTATCCTGTTGTCCCCCTCTAAAATCCACACACGCTGTTAACAACACTGTAGGACCGTGCACTATCATCCTGTTATCAACCAGCAGTATACAAAAGTGGAAGAGTTTGATTGTCTGGCTTTCTTAGTTTGTAAAGTATTTATCTCTATGTGTAAATATAAAGAATGTAAATCTCCCTTGAACCACACGAACGCACAAAAACCCACACACCAAACATGTATCCTTCACACGAGAGAGTACATGAGGTTAATGTCGGGTTCATTTTTTTTTTGCTTGATCAAAACCAGAACTTTGTATAATAGATTGTGTGCTCTTAATATTTGTAACTGTGCAATATGTCTGTGTACATATGAGATAATAAACAGAGAAATCCAACGAAAAAAAAAAAAAAAACTACCTCAAGACCTTCCTGTTCAAAAAAGCATACGACACATAACCTCTACTTCCGCCCCACCTCTGACTTTGATCTGTTTGATTTATTTGATTTATTTTCTTCTCTGTAAAGTGACTTTGAGTACCAAGAAAATCAATCTATTGTTATTATTTATTATAATTGACAAATATCTGGTTGTGCCAGCTGACATTTTTGGGGTGTTCAAGTTAAGAAGAGGATACAAAAAAAAACTATTTAAACACTTATTCCAGATTTAAAAATATGCATTGCAACCATTCTGAAAATACTTTAAGAAAAAACAACTTTATTAGGCTTATTTTTCAATGAGTCAGATGCTAACTGGGAATAATAGATCACTATTATTTATTGTTGTGTGACTATCAAAAGCTAAAAGGGATCTGTCTAACGCGCTGACTCCAAGGGAGGAAACATGAAGCCGTTACTGCAATTCGAGGGTGTTTATTGGACCTTCTCGATAAAACATACTTTCAAATATATATTTCATGAAGATAGACTTGCAGAATTCAACTATGTGGTGGTAAGAAGCTTTAGCGGTCAACAGAAATATCAGCACCCTGCCTCCTATCTCCCTGCACCAGGCAAACAGATTCACAGGCAGTGCAGTTGATATTCATTAGGCAATCAGTCAGCCCCAGTGACACACACACACACACACACACACACACACACACACACACACACACACACACACACACACTCCCAGTGAAAAGTGAGAAACCCATCCCTGCCCCTACATTTATTTTATTATTTGATTTGCTATTTATTTATGTCATTATTTCATTTCTTATTTACTTTTATTATTTTATTTATTTAAAAAGGTAGCTTAAAACCATCCTGAGGACTGGACTCTGTAATAGTGTTTTACACTGAACTATGATTGGAAACTGTTTTTATATGGATTAAATGTATCTTTATGCATTAAGTACAGAGAACCGTTAGGATATTTTAATATAATATGTATTTAATGAAATGTGCAGACAGCTTATGTGTAATAATCTTATCACACTAATGTTATCAGGATGTCATTATTATTGTTATGTTGAAAGGTGTTTCTTAGTTATGGGTGTAATTTAGGAACTCTATAAATATACAATGACTGAAGTTAGAGATGAAGGTAAAGTATAAACATACTGAGCAGCTTCAAGAAGAGAGGGAGCTTAAAAACTACAAAAGCTTAGCTAGCTCCTGAACGCTGCCCAGCGTCAACTGGAGTCACCGTAGACCGTCTACGGGAGTCCTGCCTCACGACTACAGGTTTGAACTGTTCTAAACTCTAAACCCGACCAAACCATAGAGAATGAGGATACATTAAGGTGAATACAGTCGAAGATATCTGGTGGTTTGTGTTCTTTAGTAACAGAGTCAGAGAACACTTACCGTTAGCCGTTTGAAACAGTTAGCGGACCGAGCAAGTGACCGTTCTCTCTCTTTTACACTCACTCTACTCTCCTACATTTCCTCTCTGTGTAGTCCAATGTGCTTACCCGTCCATAGAGTCCCCGACTGGGCCATGACTGAGTCCATACACTGAATGTGATCTCAGCTGAGCAGCCTGCGGGTACACATTCCAGCTCCTCTGAGTCAGCCTCCTTCTCACTGATCAGCCAATCAGAGACCGGATACAGCGCCACGGCTTCCGGTCTTTCACAATAAGAGCCCCTAACCCACAGATACAGAACCGCATTTTTATTTCACTACTTTAGTTTATTTTTATTTTTCATTAGTATATTTACTTTTAATTTTCTTTATTTTCTTAATTTTCTTATTTTATTTATTAGTGCCTTGGTCCACAGTGTCCTGTTATTTTCTTTATTTATCTTCCTTATTTCTTTATTCCTTTTATAATTATCCTTATATTCCTTATTTATTTTGGTTCCTTGGTCCACAGTATCCTGTAACCTCTTGAGTCCTCTACCTCCCTCCTCCTCCTTCCACCACAGACCTATCAATGGATAGAAAAGGGTAAAAAAAAAAACAGCCCGAGTTCAAGATTCAAGATTTCAAGATGAAGATTCACTTTATAGTAATTTCCTTTCGTATAAGCAGCATAAGACCAAAAGATAAGAAAGTGCATCAGTCAGTAAAGTGTTTATGTGGGATTCATCCTGACAGGTAACTGGCTGTCAGCTGAACATTTGGATGCGAGTGAGTGAAGGGGAGGGGGAGGGGACACAGTCTGTTTATGATCCTCACAGCTTGTGGGTAGAAGCTGTTCAGCATCCTGCTGGATCTGCAGCAGATACTCCTGTACCTCTTCCCTGATGGCAGGAAGGAAAATAGGCAGTGAGAAGGGTGGTGGTGATCCTTAAGGATGGAGAAGGCTCTGCGGATTCAGCGCTACTGGTAGATCTCCGTTAAGGAGGTGAGAGGGGCACTGATGATTTTGCTGGCTGTCCTAACTACTGTTTAGCTGCTGGTGATCATAAGCCTTGCAATACACAAACCAGGAAGTGAGGCTGTTTGTCAGGATGCTCTCTATGGTGCCTCTAGAAGCTATCCCACCAGGGTCAAGAACCACCTTTCCCTTGACAGAACCATAGACCGTACAAAACAGGAAAGAACCAGGCCAATGTTGACTGAATTATAAACACTATAAGCACCTCTATACTTAAATATATGTTTAAATATACCTCAACTATGTAATATATATCCCCTCCATGGGTCGCCACCTTAACATGGTGGAGGGGTTTGAGTGCCTTAATGATCCTAGGAGCTATGTTGTCGGGGGCAATTGCCCCTGGTAGGGTCTCCCAAGGCAAACAGGTCCTAGGTGAGGGGACAGACAAAGTGCGGCCCAAAGACACCTGATGAAGAAAAAGAACAGGACCAAGTGTACCCTGTCCGGAGGGCCACCGGAGCCTCACCCTGGAGCCAGGCCTGGGGTTGGGGCCCGCAGGCGAGCGCCTGGTGGCCGGGTCTTCAACCATGGGGCCCGGTCGGGCTCAGCCCGAATGGGATACATGGATCCGTCCTCCCGTGGACTCACCACCTGCAGGGGGACTCACAGGGGTCCGGTGCGAACACTGGACCAGCTCTACACCCTCGGGAGGGTGCTGGAGGGGGCATGGGAGTTTGCCCAACCAGTCCACATGTGCTTTGTGGACCTGGAGAAGGCTTACGACCGTGTCCCCCGAGGTATCCTTTGGAGGGTGCTCCGGGAATATGGGGTGGATGGCCTGTTGCTACGGGCCATTCAGTCTCTGTATTGTCGGAGCCAGAGTCTGGTTCGCATTGCCGGCAGTAAGTGGAATTCGTTCCCGGTGGGGGTTGGACTCCGCCAGGGCTGCCCTTTGTCACCGGTTCTGTTCATAACTTTTATGGACAGAATTTCTAGGCGCAGCCAAGTGGCGGGGGGTTTCCGGTTCGGTGGCCTTGGGATTCCATCTCTGCTCTTTGCAGATGATGTCGTCCTACTGGCTCCATCGAGCGGTGACCTCCAGCTGGCGCTGGGACGGTTTGCAGCTGAGTGTGAAGCAGCGGGGATGGGGATCAGCACCTCCAAGTCTGAGGCCATGGTGCTCAGTCGGAAAAGGGTGGCCTGCCCTCTCCGGGTCGGAGGGGAGTCTTTGCCCCAGGCGGAGGAGTTCAAGTATCTTGGGGTCTTGTTCACGAGTGAGGGGAAAAGGGAGCGGGAGATTGACAGACGGATCGGGGCGGCGTCTGCAGTGATGCGGGCGCTGTACCGGTCTGTCGTGGTGAAGAGAGAGCTTTGCCTTCTGGCTCAGCTCTCAATTTACCGGTCAATCTACGTTCCGACCCTCACCTATGGTCACGAGCTGTGGGTAGTGACCGAAAGAACGAGATCGCGAATACAAGCGGCCGAAATGAGCTTTCTCCGCAGGGTGGCTGGGCTCAGCCTTAGAGAGAGGGTCAGGAGCTCAGACATCCGGGAGAGGCTCAAAGTAGAGCCGCTGCTCCTCCGGATCGAGAGGAGCCAGATGAGGTGGTTCGGGCATCTGGTTAGGATGCCTCCCGGGCGTCTCCCTGGGGAGGTGTTTCGGGCATGTCCGACTGGGAGGAGGCCACGGGGAAGGCCCAGGACACGCTGGCGAGACTATGTCTCTCAGCTGGCCTGGGAACGCCTCAATATCCTCCCAGAAGAGCTGATGGAAGTGGCCGGGGAGAGGAGTGTCTGGGCTTCCCTGCTGAGGCTGCTGCCCCCGCGACCCGGACCCGGATAAGCCGAAGAAGATGGATGGATGGATGGATATGTAATATATCTCTGGGCATTGATGCTACCTACAAGCTACAGTCAGAAAAACTGCAGCAGAACAACAAGCCAATAACAAAACCAACAAGTTACAATATTTTGAGACAGTTTTGACTTTATTATAAAATACAGACAGAAAATAGCAGAATAATTACATTAGACCATGTGATAGTTCCTTGTTCTCGGGTTCAAACCCAAACAATGATTACTGCAGTCGGCAGTGTCTCCTCTCCTACTGCAGAGGTTGCTTCAGATCAAAAAGTCCAGTTCCACCTTTGACTACCTTGCCTACTACAATGCAGGCTGAGGGGGACACCAGCTGGTCGTGTGAACCTGGAAAATGAGAAAACACAATGATAAGGACAGCAGTGGCACTACATGTAACACACTCCTAGTGAAGCAGTAATTGCCTGTAATATTATTGAACTTATTGCAATAGCGGTGAGATATAACTGCATCAAAACCACTGTGCATGAACTGACTATCAAACATCTGTGCATAGCTTCAGTCCTTTGTTTGCTAACCTTAACAACCCCCTTCCCTCATCTATCTATTAAGTGACGTTCTCTCTGCTAAGTTGTGTCAGCTACTTCATTCACCCTTTGTATCTAGAAAATGTATATTCATTGTAGAAACTGCTTCACAGAGGGTTTGTATGAGTGTTATTATTTTCACCATCCATTTCTCACCAAGCATAGTGGCCTGTTTAAGGAATTTGTAGCTGGTCTCAAAGGTCATCTGCTGCAGAGGGGAAGAGTTGGACTGGATGGCATGTCGGTTTAAGGGCTTATAAACACCTTCAAAACACATGTAGTCTGCTACCAGGGACAGATGCCTTGGGTCCACCTCGATACCTGAAGACAGAAATATAGACAAGGAGAAAAAAAATGCCATTTTGACACCCGTTAGGTCTTTTGTCTGGAGTTGAACTTTGAGCATGTGAGTGTGTGGGTGCATGTCTGCGTACCATAGACAGCAAAGACATCTTTGATCTCCTTCTCTATGACTTTCAGAGCCACCTCTATCCCGTAGGTCTTAGCCATGGCATGGACCTCATTCGAGTACAATCTGTTGATGTCCAAGATCTGAACATAAGAGATGGAGTTAGAGTATTAGTGGAACCGGACACACAGTGGAAGAAGAATTCACGAAAAAAACTCCTGAAGTCATGTCAATGACATGTCAATAAAATAAATTCAGCATGGGGCGCTGGTGACCTAGCGGTCTAAGCACCCGAATACAGAGGCCACAGTCCGCGTTGCAGAAGTAATAAATAAATTCTGTATATTGAACTCATCATCCAGAGAGTCAAAACAACATCTCATCAACTCTTCTTTCAAAGATATTATGGGTACACTCTTAGAGAAACTCAGCTGATGTGTTCTCACGGTCTGCCAGCTTCCAGCTCTGAGTGGTCAGCGGGAGAACACAGAGTTTAGACACAGCCCTGTGTCTGTGTAAAAGAGGCACCATGTTACGTTATGAAGTCTGCTTCGTTTATACATTATTGGAACTTCCTCTTTCTTCCTCATTTCTTATGCTCATGAGTTTTCCTTAGAATAAACATGATAAATCCTTCATTTTTCTTCAACACCCTCAAGCCTGATTTATACTTCTGCGTCAAATTCACAGCGTAGCCTATGCTGGAGGTCCGCGTAGCTTGCATACCTTAAGCAGAGGCCTAAACACATAGTTGACATGCACCTTCTCCAAAATGTAACCGCAAGCCCTGTGATTGGTCCGCTCGGCAGCATTGCATTTCCTGCATTTACAGCACTTCCGGGATCCCTGCTCATCAGATGTGTATTTCGTCTCCTCCTCTCTATTCTTCATGTTATCATATCTGTATGATAAACAGCAACATGTATCAGCTGTAGATTAACATAACACACTCTGAATCTCTGTGGAAAAGTAAACAGAGATCGTAGCGGGGACCGAAATCAGGCGACCGGCTATCAGAGAGACCACACTGCCCTCAAGCGTTTTGGAGGAGTATTGCTGCACCAGACGGACACATCGACGACCAAGTATGTGGTGCTCATACCCGTGTCGACTACTGCTGCGTAGGGGCGATGCAGAAGGAATAAACCAGGCTTTAAAGTCATGTTGAACATGTAACCAGAACTGTTGGTCTACATACATCACTGTGTGTGAACAGCTCTTGCATGTTGATGCCCTCCGTGTTGAGAACCGTCTCTTTCTCCCCGGTCTTTGTGGTGACTTCACTCAGGAGGCAGCGCGTCAGGCCTCTGGTCTCCATAATGACTGCGTTCTGGGCCAGTGTTGACAGGACCGAGGTTAGGTCAAAGTGAACCTTGCTCACTGGCAGGACCAGATCAACCTGTGAACAGAGACACAATGACTAAATGAAGGTGTGGAGGTGTAAATCATAAACTCGTAACTTCAACAACACTTAAAAAAACTGCATTTTGTGACGTTTAAAACACACAGTCATACGTTTATTGTTTAGTTTATGAACAACTTTGAAGTATACCAGACCCCGTGTTTGTTCTGATGTTTGGACCATTCTTAAACTCTAGGTAAGGACGGTGATGCTTAGGTTGAGTCTGAATTTGTGCAATTGAAATAGGAGTAGGAAAAACAGAAATCTGAAGATGGTCAAAGTTGGTAACGGCAGCATGGAGTGATGGCTACACGGGAATTTAAGAGAAACTGCAAACACGTTAGACACCATGTGCAACTGTGCTTGCACATGAGCTGCAGTGTACTGAACCTGGAACAAACATGCTTTCACAAGTTAATGTCAGAGGAAGTGGTGACAAATGACAGTTGAAAGGATTGTAATTAGAAGGTAAGGCATGAGAAGCCAACTCTTAAGAATGGTAACACAAGCATCTGTCAGGCAATTGAGCTGTGGAGAGGAGATCGTTTCATATAGGAGCTTTTGTTCATCCTCAGCTCAGTGCAGGAACATGTACACGGTAGAGCTCAGAGACGAGGGCTTGAATAAATAAGACCGCCTAAGTCTTGGTGAGGAGGCTCTGCGACCTTTTGTCATTAGAAGTTGACATGTACGTGTTTTTAAGTGTTTAAAAGATGGCCGGTTGAATAGATCAGAAAGATGAACTCTAAAAAACAAGCCGTCAAAGACTTGTGTGTCCTACTTCTTCTAGTCATTGTTGGTGAGAGATAATGGAGTGGAAAGAGGAAGATAAACTGTCATTTCCTTTTAAAGGTGTCATATCACACTTTTTTCATCAATATATATTGGTCTAAGAGGTCCCCAAAACACGTCTTTAAAGTTTATGCTCAAAAAAACACTTTGAAATCAGATTTTGGTCTGCCTGAAAAGCCCTCTTCTTCAGTCCTCCTCAGAACACTCTGTTTTCTCTCTGACCACGCCCCCTCCGGAAGTGGATGTGGCCTCGGCTCTCCAGCACGTTGATCTAATGTTTACATGTTGGCTGAATATACACGGCTGCTCAGAGATCACGTTACTTCGACCCTCTGAATCTGATCCAGAATCTGATCCTGACGGAGAGGCGCCTGTAGCAGGACCTTTCTGAAGGATTGGTCACAGATTTAGAGTTTCTTGTTGTTTCATTTATCAGTATGTCGACGTGTGTCTTGGTACACAGCTACAAACATGTAGCTATGTGGCTATGCTAACTAGCGCTAGCACTTTTCCATGATAAATAAAAATCATCCACTAGATCTTCAAATCTGCAGGCCTGGAGAGTAAAACCGACCTCTGCCAGAAAGGCAGCAGGACCTTTCTGAAGGATTGGTCACACATTTAGTGTTTCTTGTTGTTTTATTTGTCAGTATGTCGACGTGTGTCTTGGTACACAGCTACAGCTACAGCTATGAACATGTAGCTATGTGGCTATGCTAATTAGCACTAGCACTTATCCATGACAAATAAAAATCATCCACTAGATCTTCAAATCTGCAGACGTGGGGAGTAAAACCGACCTTTGTGTTTATTAAGACAGCCTACAACTAGCATGCCTCCCTCCTAAGCTCCTTGTTAGCACACGTGTGCAGGTAATGAAAAACGGAGGGGGGATTCAGTATTATTTTATACACTCTATGGGCTGAACAAGCTCCGAGCTCTGACTCCGTGACAGACCGGATATTGTTGTTACGTAACAAAAACACTGAAGTCTGAAACGGCTCGTTTCACACACATTTACAGAAAGGTGGAGAAATCAGAACAGGGGCAGAATGGATTTTTTTCATTCTCGGGGGGTTTGTAGACATGCCAGGGAAACATATTTCAGGTAGAGAACCATTAAAAGTCAATTTTGCATGATATGTCACCTTTAAGCAACACCTTGTTGCTTAGCGCCGCTCGAGTGGCTGCTTGTTCCAGCAGCTCTCTCTTCGTTGTTCTTTTTTTCGACTTTTTTCATATCTGTTTAGTTCTCTTTGTATTTGGAGCCTGTCACTTTTAATGACTCATATGTTGGCCATGGACACCAAACTGGCTACGTTTGCCGTTGTGTTTTTACTATTTTTGTTCCTGTGTGTGTCCAGAGATCCTGTGTAACCATGGTCGCATTGTTTACATACGAGATCAGCTGTTAGCTGCCCGTAGCATGTTGATGCTAAACGATGCTAGGCCCGATGTTCCCTGCGAGCTGAGGAGAAGGAGGCAAGGAGGACGTGCTGGTATCGAGGTGCAAGCTAAAAAAGACGACATCGACCTGTCCTTCGTGGACAGGCTAACCCAGCACCAGAGGGAATACTGGCAGAGTAGCATCATGCTAACAGAGCTAACACTGGATACGAACGCCACATTGGAAGGATTTCACCAGCTGTGGGCGGACAGGATACAGGAGAGTAAGACTGAACTAACTGGTGAAGAAGGCCAGCTCAGTCCTGGACCCTGTGGAGGTGGTGGCTGACAGGAGGATTATGGCCAAGCTGTCGTCTCTGATGAACATTTCTTTCCTATATATATTCTTATCTTTAAACAGAGAGAAGTCAGACGAAATTTCATTGTACTTGTACAACAACAATAAAGCTGATTCTGACCTAAAACCCACCTCACACCAGAGTTCCTGCAGGACGTCGTAGGAGTATCTCTCTATGGCCGAGTTGGACTGCAGAACACAGTTCACTCTTATCTGATATGCGTCCTCCTTTCCTCGCTTTCCTCCTGTTCTCTTTGGTTGTTTCTTCTTCCTCAGAAGTGTCTGTCCGGTCAACAGTGGCTGGAACTCCTCCAGAGAGCCCTCTTCATCCTCATGCTCAACATCCCCCTGGTCTTCATTATCTTCCCCTTCATCACCTCCATCATCCTCCTCCTCACTCTCATAGTCCACCTGCAGGAGAGCAGAAACCATGATCATTCATTACACGTCGATAAAACTGCCCAGTACCTGAACATGAAGAGGCAACACACAACAACGTCCACGGATACTGAAATCTGGACAGCATGGAGAGAGGGAGAGACCTCACACATATTCTGAGAGACAAGTTTGTAATGATTGGGATGGCTGTTCAGGAGGTTCAGGACTGGATCTGTAAACGCCTAAAACCAGCAGGGACCTCTCTCTCTAAAGGCGGGTACACACTACAGGATAATCAGGCTGATTTTTGTCCCCATCTCCCCCTTACGATCAAAGCCAGCAAAGGCCCGATTGTCTGATGTTTGCAAATTACATCGTGTGTTATTTTCCTGTGGTGTGGGGTGTGTTAAGAGTGACTCTGTCTGGTCGGAGCCGGAGGGACCACAGTGCATAGCTATAAAGTTTAGTTTTTGCAGGTTTAGTTTAATATGAATAATTCTGCTCTTCTTTGTTGTCCTGTTACCTTCTGACACAGTGATCATCTTAAAGTCCTGTTACCTTCTGACACTGCGATCATCTTAAAGTCCTGTTACCTTCTGACACAGTGATCATCTTAAAGTCCTGTTACCTTCTGACAGTGATCATCTTAAAGTCCTGTTACCTTCTGACACAGTGATCATCTTAAAGTCCTGTTACCTTCTGACAGTGATCATCTTAAAGTCCTGTTACCTTCTGACACAGCGATCATCTTAAAGTCCTGTTACCTTCTGACACAGTGATCATCTTAAAGTCCTGTTACCTTCTGACAGTGATCATCTTAAAGTCCTGTTACCTTCTGACACAGTGATCATCTTAAAGTCCTGTTACCTTCTGACAGTGATCATCTTAAAGTCCTGTTACCTTCTGACACAGTGATCATCTTAAAGTCCTGTTACCTTCTGACAGTGATCATCTTAAAGTCCTGTTACCTTCTGACACAGTGATCATCTTAAAGTCCTGTTACCTTCTGACACAGTGATCATCTTAAAGTCCTGTTACCTTCTGACAGTGGTCATCTGAAAGTCCTGTTACCTTCTGACACAGTGATCATCATGCAGTCCCGTTGTAGTCGACCTGGATCACTGATATGTGGCTGTTACATCCATAATCGATTAGTATTTCTGATCTAAACAATCTTTAAACGGTCAGGAATCTGTATATCATGTTTTATTTTGAAATTGGTGGATGTTGTAAGCGATCCTCGTGCCTGACTTCCCGTCCAGGTTGGTCTTTTCTGTGTACATTGACGTAAGCTGGGTGCGGGCTCCGTAGAAAATAGATTTGAAGCATGTCTCTGGCGTCATTGACTAGAATGGGAACGTATCGGCTGCACCATGCGCAAGGCAGCCATAACATGATGCGCAAGGTGCATCCTGTATAAATTGTGGGTTGAAGGGTCAGCCGTGAGAGTTCAATGAAAAGGAGATCCTATATCCATACCTCCTCTTCCTGTTTGTCTTTGCGCTTGGCATCTGAAGCGTCTGCGTCTCCTTCGTCCCCCTGATCATCCACGATCTCTCTCACCTCTTCTCCTTCTCCGTCGTCCAACTGATGAATGTCAACATGATTAGAGGACTTCAGACTTTGAAAGTACAAAAAGACAGCTCTCCTGCTAAATAATGTTGTAAGGATTTAAACAGACCCCTGCTCCGCCAGCTGTTGTGTCACCATTGTCGTCCTGATCTCGGAAGGTGGCCCTTCTCGTTTCAACGGCCATGGAGGCCAGCTTGGCACTGCGCTTCTTAATGGCTTCAAGGAGGAGACGGAAAAACCTGTAAGGAGACGCACACACACACACACACACACACACACACACACACACACACACACACACACACACACACACACAGGATTTGGGTCAGTGCAAACTCAGACGCTATTTTTTTCATATTCACGCCCACACACATGCAAACACGCATACACACAAGCACCAGCAAACTCGTACACACACATGCGCACGCACACACACTCAAAAATACAGACACACACGCGCACACGCACACACACACAGACACAGACTCACAGATACACACACGCACGCACACACACGCGAACACTCGCGTACGCACGCGCGCGCACACCAGACACACACAGACACAGACACACACACACACACAGAGGATTTGAGTCAGTGCAAACTCAGATGCTATTTTTTTCATATTCAAGCCCACACACATGCAAACACGCATACACACAAGCACCAGCAAACTCGCACGCACACATGCACACGCACACACACTTAAAAATACAAACACACACACAAACACACACACACTCACACACACACTCTCTCACACACACACACACACACACACACACACACACACACACACACACACACACACACACCTGGTTTCCATGTATTGGAGGATTTGCTGAGGTGTCAGCAGTTTATCATCACTGTAACGGTCAGGAGGCAAAAACTTGAAGGTGACTCTAAACTTCCGCAACTTTGAGTAATTCTCAATCTGCAAAGTCTCCACCACATCCACCTTCTGCAGCACCTGCACACACACATAAACATAAACACACACACACACACACACACACACACACACACAAAAGGTAACTTGGCAACTTATAAAGTCATAAACAGCATCCAGTGAGCTTTAGGCAAGGCAAGGCAAGGCAGCTTTATTTGTATAGCACATTTCATACACGAGGGCAACTCAATGTGCTTCACATTAAAACATTAAAAGCATTGGAAACATTCAGACAAGCATAAAAGAACACAATTAAAATGACAAATATAATAAAACAGAAAAGAAAAGGAAAATTAGAAATATATTAAAAATTACATTGCAGTGGCAAATAAAAAAGTCTTAGTCTTTGATTTAAAAGAGGTGAGAGTTGGAGCAGACCTGCAGCTTTCAGGGAGTGTGTTCCAGATATGTGGTGCATAATGACTAAACGCTGCTTCACCATGTTTCGTTCTGACTCTAGGGACTGAAAGCAGACCAGTACCTGATGACCTCAGAGGTCCAGATGGTTCATACAGTAGCAGCAGATCAGCAATGTATTTTGGGCCTAAACCATTCAGTGCTTTATAAACCATCAGCAGGATTTTAAAGTCTATTCTCTGACAGACAGGAAGCCAGTGTAGAGATCTAAGAACTGGAGTGATGTGGCCTACTTTTTTGGTCCTTGTTAGGACTCGAGCAGCAGCATTCTGTATGAGCTGCAGTCGTCTGATGGACTTTTTAGGGAGTCCTGTAAAGACCCCGTTACAGTAGTCTAGTCTGCTTAAGATAAATGCATGGAGGAGTTTTTCTGCATCCTGCTGAGACATAAGTCCTTTAATCCTTGATATATTCTTAAGTGATAGTAGGCGGACTTTGTAATTGTCTTAATGTGGCTGCTGAAATTAAGGCCTGAGTCTAAGACTACACCAAGGTTTCTGGCTTGGTTTGAACATTTCATCATTGCAGATTGGAGCTGAGCAGTAACCTTTAACCTTTCTTCCTCCAAAAACAATCATTTCAGTTTTTTCTTTGTTTAACTGAAGAAAGATCTGGCTCGTCCAGTCATTGATTTGTTCAATGCATTTACTCAGTGTTTGTATGGGACTATAATCCCCTGGTGATATGGTGATGTAAATGTGTGTGTCATCTGCATAGCTGTGGTATTTTATTTTGTTATTTCTTATTATCTGACCTAAGGGGAGCATGTAGATGTTGAATAGCAGAGGCCCCAGAATGGATCCCTGAGGACACAAAATAGTCCCTGTCATTTAAATAGGACTTAAGCTAATTTAGTACTGCACCAGAGAGTCCCACCCAGTTTTCAAGTCTGTCCAGTAGTATCTTGTGGTCAACTGTGTCAAAAGCAGCACTAAGATCAAGTGATACCAAAACTGAAATTTTGCCATTGTCTGTGTTTAAATGAATATCACTGAGGACCTTGACTAGAGTGGTCTCTGTGCTGTGATGTGTCTTTACAGAGACAATCTAAGAAGCAGGGGGACAAAGAGTGGAGAGAGCAGATCTTTACCTCAGACAGACAGACTCTGGTGAGCTGCTTTCGAAGCGTCTTGGCTCTCTTCAGAGCTTTTTTATTGTTCAGCACTGGAACGCTCATCATGGGAGTTTTAATGTTGGAGCTGGCCACCATCAGGATCTCTCTCAGTCTGCAGCACAGACGGGAAGGAGCATGTTAGAGTGAGACATGGAGAGAAAGGGCTGGAGGATTAAAACATCTCAAGCAGGTGGACAGAAGTGAAAACAGAGGGGTTGATGAAGGAGAGATGTCACTTCTTACATCAAATGTTGTGATTTTGACATTTTAAAAAGCAGTTGAGATGATGTACTTATCGCGTGTTACAAAAGAGCGTTGGATGTTTAATGACACACAGACATCTTGCTTTAGTTGTCATGTGCTGTCGAATCAAGAGTGAAAGTACCTTTACTCCTACTTTAAAATACACTGAGTATAAAAGGTCAGTACCTACTGCCTACTACATTCGTAGGTAGTATGTAGCAGGCCGTATTGAAAGCAGCCTAAGTCTTGTTCGATGAAAGTGTAGTTGCTCTGTCTGCTGCAGTCGTGAGTCGGTCTGTCCCAGTCCTGACAGAGTCACGTGCGCTTTGACTATCAAAATTATTCAAAGGTGGAAGGTTTGTATGTAAATCTAAGACACACCACTGAACATCTCTGAGGTATCTGATAGGACCCAAGCTGGGATATTGATCACAGCATGTTATGATATTTTCTGTGTCACTGCAGCAGCCTTTAGCTCTGTTTTCATAATGTCAGTTTTAAACACCAGAGTGGTTCATCATCATGACTCAGAGCAGCATGAGAGAGGAAATTCTGTGGAGATGGACTATAGTGCGTAACACTGAGCATGAGGAGGGGTTGGTTTACTTGGTCTGGTCACAAGTTCAAGTGTGGACTTCCCCTTCACTCTGTCTGTCTGTCCTTTATAACTCTCTGCTGGTGTGGAGTTGAACAGACAGCTTATATAAGAGCATTAACAGAACACTTTGGATTCACACTTCAATTATCAAAACGGGAAGACTGGTACTCATACTCAGAGAAGTGTTGAATTAACATTGAGTAGATTAGTTCTACTTTCTCTTTCACTGGCTGGTTTCTTAGAAGGTGAAAGTCAGCACATACAAGAAAAAAAAGCAGCACTAACCACTGCAGCAGCGTGCAGCACAATGCATGAGTGAAGTGGAATTAATGTGGTGTCTAAAAAAATCCTCCAAGATGGCTGAAACATTTGTCACAGCCCCGAGCAGTGTAAAGACAAAGAACTACAGTACGCTTTAAAATGTTAAAGGTAGCAGTGAAATACTAAATGTTAGAGCGTGAGCTCTGTGGTGTCAGTTTAGATCAGTTAGAAAAGTACGCACCGTGTCCACACGCCTTCAACTGTGACCCTCATTATAATGTTAACCAACTCTGTGCTCTTCATTTTCCTGTTCTGTATCCAGCTGTCTTATCGATCAATAAATAAATAAATAAATATAAAATAGATAAGTTCATATAAAATAAATCAATATGAAATAATGAATAAAATGAAATAAAATAAAAAACTAAATTGGATATTAAATAAATAAATATATATACAATAAATAAAATAAATACAAAAGACATAAATTCGTATAACATGAAAATGAAATAAAATGAAATAACATTTTTAAAAATTGGATATTTAATAAATGAATAAATAAATATAAATGAAATACAAAAATATAAAATTAATTAATTAACCAAAATTAATTAATTAAATACAATAAAAAACTAAAAATGTGGATATTAAATAAATTAATCAATTTCAAATAAATACAAAAATATAAAATAAATAAATGTATCTAAAATAAATTAATATAAAATAATAAATAAAATGAAATAAACCAAATAAATAAAAAAGTAAATATTAAATAAATATTAAATAAATAAATAAATAAATAAATAAATAAATAAAGGCAAAGCCAAAAATCAATTTTAGAAATTCAAATTAAAGCACGTTGTTTTCACATAGTCTTATGTGGTTATCTAAAGAACACACCGCCTTAACACTGAAACTCTAACATTGACTAACATTTCAAGTTTCTCCAAGCTCCTGGTAACAAGATCACATGTACATGAAGGTGTGTGTATGATCACATGTAGAGGAAAGGTGTGTGTATGATGAGGAAAGATGTGTATATGATCACATATAGAGGAAAGGTGTGTGTATGTGTGTATGATGAGGAAAGGTGTGTGTCTGATGAGGAAAGGTGTGTGTATGATCATGGTTTAAGGTGACAGTACCGAGGTATTCCCAAAGTGACGTTCATCTCTCCTCTGCCAGCGAAGTGGAAGGTGTTGAGGGTCATCTGAGTGGAGGGCTCACCGATGGACTGAGCAGCCAGCAGACCCACAGCCTCTCCTGGATCACACAGCGAGCGCTGCCACTTATAGTGCAGCAGCTGACGAAGGCTGAACACAGAGAGGGACAGAGAAGACACTGATTTAGTCTCTTATTTTACAGACTGCTTTGGGGCTGCTGTAGATGTGCTTCTCAGATCAAAGTGAGTGTTGAACTTGTTGAAATCCTCCTTAGATTCTGACAGCAGGCATCAAATCAAATACTTTAAAAAAGGACAAATCAGCCTCCTGAAGCTCTTCATGCCTTAATTCTCATGACCAATTCTTTTCTTTCAAACAAAAGAAGGTTGTTGGAGACTTTAAAAAACCTAGCTCCCCTGACGTGTGTCTCACAGATGATATTTAGCAGGAGACTAGGTTTATGTACCTGTGGGCATCCAGGTTGTCTTGACTTGCCCCTGCTCTGTTCTGCAGATATTTCTCCGTCATTTCGTGAAAGTTCTCCGACACTGATCCAAAGCAGACGTCTGGCCTCAACACGCTCAGAGAGGGCTCGGGGCAGCGGGTGGTCTTCCGGCTGTACTTGGATTTGCTGGATTCTTCTAGAGAGCGCCACTGCTGCTTGACCTGTGAACGGGTTCAAAGACATTTACTTTAGTTTAGGTCACTTCATACTGTGTAGATTGAGGCTGGAGATTATGAATCTTAAAGTGAAAGATTTCCTGAAGATGAAGCTGTTTCTCTGTAGAAGGAGTACCTGCAGTGAAGCAGCATATCTGCTGCCGGCACCTTGCTCACTCTTTTTCATTTGAGCCAACTTCTTCTTGGAGAACAGCAGGAACGCCCCTGAACCAACAGAAAACAAAGATATAAAGTAACTTCATGGCACACATTTAAAAAAGCCTCGACACAGCTACAGCTAGGGCTGGGCGATATACCGATAATGCTAATTATTGTGATATAGTTTTTCTCGATATAAATACAAAAAATATTGATTTGAAATGTTGATGTTGATGAAAAATTTGATATAAATAAACCTGTAATTACACCCCGCAGCCACTTAAAATTGAGGGGGCGCTAATGAGCCTTAAACGCTAGTTGCCACCCAACATTAGAAAGAAGAAGAAGACAGCATTTAACAGCCAATTTTATATATATTTGTTGTAAATTTAAATCAAATTATAAAAGTACCTCAACCTGAGAAAATTAAGAATCTACAAACGAAAACTTCACAAAAAAATCTCATCTTACATTAAAGCTAGGGTTGGTAGTCATGGAAAACTTGCATGAATTTGAATGTAGCATTTCCACAGGACTCTGTCTAACCCCTCCCCTTGGAGCTCCTCCAAAATGACGCCCCCGCTCACATTCACGAGTGCCGCTGATTCACGACCATATGATGGTGACTGATTCAAAACCGGTCCTCACCAACAATGAAAACACCAAAACATTCTCATAGTGAAA
The DNA here is from genome assembly GCF_009762535.1 of Notolabrus celidotus. Taxonomy (NCBI): domain Eukaryota; kingdom Metazoa; phylum Chordata; class Actinopteri; order Labriformes; family Labridae; genus Notolabrus; species Notolabrus celidotus. The sequence goes on along the minus strand of NC_048279.1, from coordinate 5,479,814 downwards.
GTTAAAAACACAAACAAATATGGCTGCTGTTAGCACTCACAACTGTCATGCTAGCATTATCCAGTTGTACTGGTGACACGATATCAGGTGAAAAGTTATAACACATATATAATACTGTAACAGCTCTACTGTTTGTTAACGGCAGGACAGGATTTGATTGGTTTCATCATTTGGCTCCTGATGGCAGGGATTGGTTAGTGTTTTCCCAGGTTTACTCTGGCTGTAGATAGCAGCTTTTTTTATCTCTTTTTTAAGAACACATTATGTATTGATTGTCATCAGGACATAAAGATCATTTTAACCATTATAACAAAAAGTGGATCTAAATCTGACTACCAACCCCAGCTTTAAAGACCTGCTTCTTGTTAGCACTGTCAGAAATGATGGACTCAAGAAACTCATCAGATAACTAAATCCAGATACAAGATAACAAACTGTCTTCAACTTTCACTCAGGAGCAAAAATCTGACTTTAAATTTAAATGAAATAATGATTCGATATTTATCGTGATAATTATCGGTATCGACTGATATGAAATATTTTATCGTGACAGCATTATTTTCTATATCGCCCAGCTCTAGCTACAGCATACAACACTTCACTGTCCAACAATCGAGTTTGGAGATGTCTGAAGAAGGAGGATTATTGAGTTTACCTCTCCATGGACCTTCTGTGTCTCTCTTTGCTCTCCAGCGCTGGATGGCTTCAAAGTGTTGAGCGGCAGACTGAGGATCCAAACGTGACAGAAAGCTGTCCAGGCCCTGCGACCTCTTGATCACCTAACAGGGATGAAAAAAAGACAAGGCTGTTCAGGATAAAGTCAGGTGATCAATGTTTGAAACATTTCAAACAGTGGAGACTCAGACATGATGTAGGACAGAGAGGGTCAAAGAGACAGAACTGTAGCTTCACTAAGGAAGTAAATAAGAGTGTTTACAGAATCCCTCCTGACTCCACAAACAGATGTTGGTCAATTTATTGAAGTAATGCACTTTCTACTAGAAAAGGAAAACTATCATCTCACATGTGCAGACATCCTTCTTTCTTATTATCTTTACAAGACATGAGGAAACTAGGGTTGATAAAAACATTTAAAAGAAGTTTTGTAGGAAAGTCAAACATGTTAGCATCACCTTGTTTTGAACAGAGAGATAAGAAGATCACTTTCATTACGTTGAATATGTGGATATGTTTCAGAAGACCTGGCAACCCATCGAGGCAGCGACAGGCATGCACCAACCACTCTACGTGTCACTGCTCTGCTTCTCTCCGCCCTCACTCTCTCATTCTCCAACATTTCTATAAGCTTTGTCATTTTTGTAGAACATGGAGATTTCTTGTTTTCATGATGTCTGTTTTCTGAAAAGTAATTTCACGTGAGCTTTGAAAGTGGGAGAAATTCAAAGCACTTTTCTTACACATCAGTTAATGTATTAATCAATAGCTGGGGGTTTTACATGGACAGGGTTGCTGAGTATTGGCCCTCTGTTCAGTCTAATGTTGGCGGGTACGTACTGTTGGTGTTTCAAATGAAAATGCAAACCTGTACATTTAGAGTTTCTTACCACCACTGTTCCCTGAGGAGAGGCTTACAGAATCAGAGACATCTTTAGAATCTCTTCTTAAGACTCACTTTTACAAACTGGCTTTGATGTGACTTCACCTTTTTTTTTTACTTATTAATTTGTATTTTATTTAACAAATTAATTTGAATGTATTTATTTGACTATCTGTTGATTTTTTTATTGATTTTTTCTTTTCATATTAATGTTCTTAATCTATCCTTTCCTATCTTCGTTCTCTTCTTCTTAAACCTTTTTGTTTTCTGTAATGCTTTCTTTAAACCTCTATATCAAGGATTTATTGCTCTACTGTTTTATCACTTCAGTCTGTTTAATTTGCGTTTATTCTTTTTAACCTTTGGCGTTGTATTTTGTTTTTAACATTGTTATTCTTTTCTACACTCTGTCAGTCTGTTTAAGGTTTATTTTGTCATCCTCCTGTATCCTGACATCCTTTTTCTGTGAATGCACTTTTTAAACAATTGCTTTTATAGGTGCTTTAAAAAACAAAAGTTATTATTGTCATTTTTATTATTAATATTATCATTATTATTATTATTGATGTAATTATTTTTGTTGTTAATATTATTCTTATTGATGTTATTATTATGGTTATTATTATCATGTTTATTACTTAAATTAATATTGTTGTTGTTGTTGTTATTATTATTGCTATTATTATTACTATAATCTTTTATTGTTTTTATTATTGCTATTATTATTGTTATTATTATTAGAATTATTGTTATTAGTGTCATTATTATTTGCATTATTATTGTAATTATTACTATTATTGTGGTTATTATTGTTACTATTATCATTGCTGTTGTGGTTGTTATTATTATTTTTGCTATACTATTATTATTAAATCAACCATGTTACCATAAGAGCTCATCACATGCTGCAGGATCACGAGTCAGTATTTTATGTCTTTCTGTTTTAAAAGCAGAGCCAGCCCTTTCCTGCTCATCATGCTAAGCTAATCTAACAGCTGTACGGCGGCGCATGCTTCATACCAGCTGCATAGACGTGAGCATGGTATCAATATTTGTGTCTAACAAATGAAAAAGAACGGGATAACTTAAAATGTGTTTCATCAGACTTAACGGAGGAATAAAGTGAAGCACTTGAGATGATGAGAATGTTAAAGAAGGGAGGGACTGAAGGAAGCCTTCTTTCACATCTGTACCCACGTCAAATTGTTAAACTGTTTTTCAAATAAAAAGATGACAAGATAAACAAAGGGGATGAACGTATGAATTCTTTCTAAATATTTCTTTGTTGTGTGTGAGTCATGGTGTCGTTGAAAAATCAACGGAAGTGTTTTTTGAGTTGAGGATTTTCTTGATGTAAATATTCTTCTCAGAAACAATTTGAGCAGTGTTGAAACTTTGCGGTGGTCTGGTTTAGCTGGTGGTCTGGTTTAGCTGCTGTTCATCAGCTGAATAATCTGAGACGATCTGATATTGTTGATCCGATCAAATCTAGCACCTTGCAGAATTTCTTTTAAATTACTCACAGAAGTTATCAGCAGGGAAACGCCCTGACATTGAACAACTTCTTCTTTCAGTAACAGTTCTCATAAACTCTAAATGTGCTTCTCCATCCGTCCAGGAAACAGAAACCACCATCAGATGAAACTAAAGCACTCTCACCTCCTCCTCCTCCTCCTCCTCCTTCAGTATTTGTTACAACACTGAGGCTGTGTTTGGCTCAGGTTTACCTCGTAGTTGTCCTCGATGAAGGGAAACTGTCTCTGCTGCAGGAACTGGGTCTTAGGTATATCCAGCCCATCTTCACCGTACAGGAACTGGACCACAGATCCATCGCTGTCCCTCACCGTCAGATCATACTGAACCACCAGACCCTCCAGGTGCTTTATGACACATCTGTAGACCAGAGGAGAAGGAACGCAAGACTGGACTAAATCTTGTTTTATCTGCTTAACTATTGCGTACTTTCAAAAGACATGTGGAGCAGGTTTCTGTCCCATTCTGGTGTAAAATAACCTTTAAACTTAAGCTGTGGCGTGTTTCAGCCAGAACTACGACAATCTTAAACTCTTGATCAGATTTGTGTTGATCAGGTCCTTTTTAAGAACACTCTAAGGTTGTTCTGTAAACTCCCATCATAACATCTGATCTTTTGTATTCGTGAGGTCGTCCAGACACAAGAGTTAGTTCATAGAGTCTGATTCAGCAGGTGGTTGGTGTTTCAATCAAAAAGTGAGATCGCAATGACACTGAGATTTGCACATTTATTCCCACAGCATGAGCTCATTTCCATATCGTGCTTTCATCACCGCGAGGCACCACATTTATTTTACTGAACATTTTCCATATCCAAATATTGTTTAGTAACAATTGAGCCATGAAGCCGGAGTGTGTGCGCGGGCTTTTCTGATTCACAGCACTTCTAAATGTGAAACCTGCACCAAGCGGCAACCTCCGTTCTCAAAATATGAAGCCCATGCAGAAGTGTTATAAACTGCAATTCAGCGAGCATCCACTAGAGGCTGGCTGCAGAAACACAGGAAACCAATGTTACAATGTTACAATGTTACAATGTCATTTAGCAGACACTTTTATCCAAAGCGACGTACATACGAGAACAAGAACAACACAAGCAAAGATCTAGACAAGAGGAAACAAGATCAGTAAGAGTAACAAAGTGCTTCAAGTCCATTTGGGTGCAGGTACTGCCAAGCAGTGTAAAGACAATGCACAAAAGTAAGTAAGGATTTTTTTTATATATAATGATAAAATAAGGAACATCTACAATGAAGCAACCAACCAATTTAAGACCTTCCATTATCATCATCAACAATTAACATCACCACAATAATGACCAAAGTACCAAGTGCTGGGTCACTCAAGAGCTGAACACAGATTCCCAGAGTAGAGCAGGACAGTGCGAGTCAACTGTAGCTGGAAGACATGATCTGCCACTGGGGACAACAGTGGAGAACAGTCTAGCTGTCTTTTGAAAGTAGAGAGGGACTCTGCAGATCGAATGGAGTTGGCCAGTTCATTCCACCATTTAGGGGCAACAGAAGAGAAGAGTCGAGCTAGTGATTTTGAGGCCTTGTGTGCTGGAAGCACTAGGCGCTTTTCAGAGGTTGAGCGTAGCGGGCGAGAAGGGCAGTAGACCTGGATGAGGGGTTCCAGGTAAACTGGAGTGGTTTTGGTTACTGCTTTGTAAGTCATGATTAGAGTTTTGTATCTGATGCGAGCTGCAACTGGAAGCCAGTGTAGTGAAATGAGCAGGGGAGTGACATGAGCTGTCTTAGGCTGGTTGAAGACCAGACGTGCTGCTGCGTTCTGGATCATTTGCAGAGGTTTAACTGTGCATGCAGGGAGGCCTGCCAGTAGAGAGTTGCAGTAGTCAATGCGTGACATTACAAGAGCTTGAACCAGGAGCTGTGTTGCGTGTTCTGTCAGGCAGGGTCTGATCCTCTTGATGTTATAGAGAGAAAAAACGGCAGGACCGAGCAATCGAGGCAACATGAACCTTGAAGGTTAGCTGGTCATCGATCATGACACCCAGATTTCGGGCAGACTTAGTGGGCATGAGGTTTTGTGATCCAAACTGGATATTGATCTGTGGGTCCATAGCGGGACTGGCTGGAATGATAATAAGCTCAGTCTTGGACAACCACATACCACATACACACCCATTCATAGAAGACGATTCTTACAGCAGAAATAAACATGTTTACAGCCTGGTTAAAAAAATGGCTTGGGTCTACGTAGCTAATTTCTGGGGGGGGGGGGGGGATTTTTCTGACGCGACAGTTCAGAAGATATAAAGATTACGAGTTTTGCCCATTTAAGGACATGACTGACTTGATTGACAGGTGGGAACCAAGCGGCAAACTCCGGTCTCAAACGATGAAGCCAATGCGGAAGTGATATAAACTGCAATACATCGAAAATCCGCTTGAGGCTGGCTGCAGAAACACCGGAAACCACATAGATATGTATGGGAAAAAGACGATCTTTGCAGCATTAATAAACATGTTTACAGCCTGGTTCAAAAAACGGCTTGGCCCTACAAAGCTAATCTCTCTAATGGCTCACACTGTACGGGGGCTGAATTTTTTTCTAACATGACGGTTAAGAAGATATTAAGATTATGAGTTTTGCCCAAATAAGGACATGACTGACGTGACTCCCGGTCGGGAACACACAGCCATTGGCTAAGAGACTCACACTACGTCACACTCTGCCTAGTTGAGTTCCGCATTACCAATATGGCTGCTGCCGTCGATATGCTTCAAAACAGCTCTCAGGAACAGATGGGTGACGTCACGGATACTACGTCCATATTTTATACAGTCTATGGTGGGAACACTGTAGCTGTTGGCTTGAAGGCTCAAATCCCGCCTCTTTACCTCACACTAAGGTTGGTTGAGTTCAACATTTCCAATATGGCTCCCGCCGTCGATTGGCATCAAACAGCGCTCAGGAACAGATGGGTGACGTCAAGGATTCAACGTCCATTATTTAAATAGTCTATGTTCCGCACATACATGTGACCGTTTCTGAGCCTTTGCTTACCTCTGTAAGTATCCTGATCTTGAGGTCTTCACAGCTGTGTCCACCAATCCCTCTCTTCCCGCCATACAATGGAAGAAGAACTCCTGCATGCAGATCACACAGAGGAAGGGGAAGAGCAGTGTAATGAAGTGAGAAGATCTTTACACAGCTATCTACACTACCAGTCCAAAGTTTGGACACACCTTCTCATTCAATGGTTTGTATTTATTGTAATTATTTTCAACATTTGTTGAAATAGTTTGATACTGAAGACATCAAAACTATGAAATAATCTGGTTTTACCATAATCTGGATTACAACAGTAGTCAACTAGATCTATCCATTGTGTACTAACCCTACCTCTGAACAACACAACTGATGGTCTCAAACACATTAAGAAGGCAAGTCATTCTGTAAGAGCCATATTCATGCTGTGAACCACATTGTTTATTGTGCCACTGGGTGTTGTTGTTTTGTTGATAAAGGGCACAGGTATACAGGTACGTCACTGCCTAGGTATCAGATGTATGTCTTGACCCGGAAGGGCATGTGATTTTTGGCCGTTGTCACGCTTTGACGCTGGAACGCTATGACGCTGCGTCGGAAGGCGGCATGGAGAACCACGCCTTTAGAAACTTGTGGATGCTGTTTAACACTTCGTACGGTGATGCAAATAAATGGATTGTTTTGTGCTGCAAACCAGAGTTTACGCCTAAGAATTGTTATTTAAACTACTACAGCAAATGGTATTGTATCGACAAACATACGACAGTACAACACGTCAGCCTAGTCATTCCCAGGAGTTAACAAAACACATCGGCAGCTTTAGGAAGTGACTAAGCTTCTATACATTCTACAAATGAACTCTTGACAAGGCTCGTGTTAATTAGAAACCATTCCAGGAGACCACTTCATGAAGCAGACTGAGAGAATACCAAGAGTGTGCAAAACTGTCATGAAGGAAAAAAGGGGCTACTTTACAGAATCTAAAATATAAAACAGATTCTGCTTTGTTTAACACTTTGTTGTTCATTCAATAATTCCATATATGTTCTTTCATAATTTTGATGTCTTCAGTATTAATCTACAATGTTTACAATCATTACAATATAAGATGTGTCCAAACTTTGACTGGTAGTGTATGTAAACACACAAATGCAGACTCAGAGGTTTCTTAAAGTACCTGAGGTTTGATGCCTGTGAGGAACCGTCCTGAAACAAAGCCCCCTGCCCCGGGTGAAGGGTCGTATGGCTGGAAGCAGGGCAAAGATTTCCCAGAAGGCATCAGAGGAGGTCTACGACCCTCCAACTCGATTTGACCCAGCAGGCATGAAATCTAGGAAACACACACACAGAGAGAAAGAGTTTGATAGAGATGATAGGTGTGAGAGGAGTGAACTACGACAGAGAGAACATTTATTCTTTTGAACCTTGAATCCTCAAAGACTCAGAGGTGAACATCAGGAGACTCATCAGCAGCATACAACCTGGCAGCTGCAGAGTAACTCTGTTCCTCACGCCTCACAGTGTTTGTGTGTAGTACATATTTATCCTCTGTGGTGATGATGAAGCACCACTGAGGCCCATGAACTACACGCTCACTGTGGCAGCCATTTTGGCCAGTGACATCCATGAAGAGGAAACACTGAATTTGACAAGACTGCAACTTTTCTAAATAAAACACTGTGGTAGAAACTGTTCCTACGTGTGTGAGCAGAGGCAGTAAGATACGACTGTGTGCGGGTACCTGCATGGTGTTTACAGTTGACCCCTTGGCTCCTGATTGGACCATCAGCTGCAGGTTGTTGTCTGGGAATGAGGTGTGGAGTCCGAGGGGCATGCACACCTACAGAAACATGACAATAATCATCATCGTCGTCGTCGTCGTCCATGTTAATATTAGAAAGATTAAACTACCTCCACTCTTAAAGTATACATCTGTAAAAGTCTGTTTATTATTTGAGATCATTTTACATCACACAGAAGACCCTCCCCTCTCCACCAGGATCCTCTGGTACACACTCTGATGGAGGTGAGAGTGTGTGTTGATCAGGTGCTGACATGTTACCTTGTTGATCTCGTTGTTCACTTGGTTGGCCAGCTCTTTGAACTTGTGGTCGGCCATGCTGAAGTCTTTCTGGTCCGGGCTGAGGTGAGCGTCCTGCCAGCGGCTCCTGGCCTCAGCTTGATCCACAGTGGGGGGCAGGTTGAAAGCTGCCTGGAGGGCCTACGAGACGGGAATGAAGACATTTAATTATTTGATCGGATATGAACACCCCTGACTCCTTTCACCCGGTTGTATTTATTCAAAGCAACATGTCACTCAAACGTCATGTTTTCATCTCTCACAACTCGACAGCTCTCCTGTAATCTCGCTCCTGTCTAATCTCTTTGCTTCAGCTGCAGCCAGAAGCTGATTCCAGGAAACAGGCCCAATCTCAATGTCCACACTCACACACTTACTGACTTTGAGGCGCGTTCTCGCTCAGTCAGTGAGGGCTTAGAGCTGTCCCTCTGTCAAATCATCAAGTGTGTGAGGGATCTCTCTCAGACTTTTTGAGCCCTTTATGCCCTCTTTCCGTAACGTTCTGCTTCTTCTTTTTTCCGTAGATGACGGGGAGCTCCGTTTTTAGGAGCTGCGGAAATTATTGAATTCCATATAAACCACTTCTTAACTTTTTAAATCATAACTGATGTTAAAGAAGGAGTTTATCTATCAGATTGGTCATTGTTTACTTCTGCTTTCTGAAACCGGAAATCCAGTGACGCCTGACCCAGCATCCTGCAGACCAGATCCAACAGAACAGATCCAGCAGAACAGTCATACTACAGACTACCTTCAGACACAGTATGTAGTATGAAGTACCTGCTGCCTACTTTATTAGTAGTTAGTATGTAGCAGGCCGTTTCAAAAACAGCCTGAGCATAAGGAATTACCCAGAGTTCATAGCATTGTGATGCAAGCATGGAAGGGTGAACAAGCGACTTAACATGAATTTTAAAAAGTGACGGTAAACAAGAAGCAAGAAGGTGCAACTAATGTTGGGGTTACAAAAAAGTTTGCCTGTAAGAATAAATATAAGAAACAACCTGAATCTATTTATCTTCAGACATATGTGTGTATAAACAATATAATCTATATATGTATGGTCATATAGCCTATTTATATATTTGAAATGGTGTGGTTAAGCAGTCTGTACAGCAAGAGCCTGGATCACATGACAATCAATCAGTCGCTCCCATCCCTTGATTTTGAGGAAACATTTTGCATGAAACATTCCTAATGCTTCTAAGGTGAGCTACATGATGTCATGCAGGATACGTGAGAAGTCTCAAAGTGCTGTCCCATCCCAGTTCTACAGTTTGAGCCCTTACAGCCTCCTGCCCTCAATCACTTTCCAGGTGACTTCAAGAAGGGGTTCAGGGTTCAGGGAGGACATTGAGATTTGGCAAATGACCCACTTTGCACTCCTCACCCACCACCTTACAGCAGACAGACTCAGTTTAAGATGTGCAAGGCGACAGAGTGGATCATTGGAGCATGATTAATACCTCAGGTGGTGTTACCTTTAACCCATAAAAACCTGGACTCATTTCTCCTCAAAGGAAAATTATATGGAATGTACCACAGACCAAGTGGACCACTGAGATGACATTTTTGATTATCTTTTTTAAAACTACCTTTTAATGTCAAAGATCTGTAATGTGAAATATATGTCACATTGGGTGTTTATGGTACATTTATTTTGCATTTGAAAATAAGTAATAACTATAGGTTCTTTTTGCTTAATAATAGCTTAATAACACAATTTTGCCTTTGTATTTGCATTTCCATACCATCTATCACAATTGTGACTTTGGAAGTGCAGTTTAACAACAATTATTGTTTCAGAATTTCTTTATGTCACAAAATAAGCAAATTAAATACAAATAAATAACTCTTCCTCATTGGGAGTCTTCTCAACAAGCTACTGTAGCTGTAAAAAAAACTGCTACATAATTTGACAATATTTTGTGTTTATATTTGTTCAAATTTACTTTGAATTATGCAACAGAACTTATTTAAATTCAAAATAATTAAAACAGCTAAATCAATTGAGTGGGTTATTACCATTTTTGTTATTGTGACACAGAGGTCACATCAGAGTTTTCATGACTGTTTGCCCGATGCGACATATATGTTTTTTAGTTTTTTTATACGTTTAAACTTACCTATAGTATCACCACCATTTTTGGGAAGTCACATCCTGTCCCAGTCACATGACTATGACTATCAGGGCATTCAAAGTGTATGTAACACCCGTGTCACCGTGGGTTCTTATTGAGCAGTGGACTTGCATTTAGCATGGACCTGAGACAAGATAATATCATGTCTCTATAACTCCTGACTGTGACAATAAGTTACTGTTTGTTCACAAGCGCGCAGCGTTTTGTTTCCACTTCTCCCCTTGAGGTGTCATCTAAAGCCACAAAGTCTCTGAAAAGTTGAGGTTTTGGCGCCCCCAAGTGGCGGCTTCAGTAAAGACATTGGGCCACAACGTTTCTGGTTAGAGAAGCACTTTTGTCTTGAATTTGAGTGGAGAACATTTGGATGAAGAGGTAAAGTCACAGACTGCTCTACGTGTGAGTGAACATGAAGTTAAAGGTGACATATCATGCAAAATCGACTTTTTAATGGTTCTCTACCTGAAATATGTGTCCCTGGCATGTCTACAAACCCCCCGAGAATGAAAAATATCCATTCTGCCCCGTTTTGATTTCTCCACCTTTCTGTAAATGTGTGTGAAACGAGCCGTTTCAGACTTCAGTGTTTTTGTTACGTAACAACAATATCTGTTTTTCATTACCTGCACAAATGTGTGGTAACAAGGAGCTTAGGAGGGAGGCATGCTAGTTGTAGGCTGTCTTAATAAACACAAAGGTCGGTTTTACTCCCCACGTCTGCAGATTTGAAGATCTAGTGGATGATTTTTATTTATCATTGATAAGTGCTAGCGCTAGTTAGCATAGCTACATAGCGTAGCTGTAGCTGTGTACCAAGACACACGTCGACATACTGACAAATAAAACAACAAGAAACACTAAATCTGTGACCAACCCTTCAGAAAAGGTCCTGCTGCCTTTCTGGCAGAGGTCGGTTTTACTCCCCACGTCTGCAGATTTGAAGATCTAGTGGATGATTTTTATTTGTCATGGATAAGTGCTAGCGCTAGTTAGCATAGCCACATAGCTATATGTTCGTAGCTGTGTACCAAGACACACGTCGACATACTGATAAATAAAACAACAAGAAACACTAAATCTATGACCAATGGTTCAGGAAGGTCCTGCTGCAGGCGCCTCTCCGTCAGGATCAGATTCTGGATCAGATTCAGAGGGTTGAAGTAACGTGATCTCTGAGCAGCCGTGTATATTCAGCCAACATGTAAACATTAGATCAACGTGCTGGAGAGCCGAGGGCACATCCACTTCCTGAGGGGGCGTGGTCAGAGAGAAAACAGAGTGTTCTGCGGAGGACTGAAGAAGAGGGTTTTCAGGCAGACCAAAATCTGATTTCAAAGTGTTTTTTTTGAGCATAAACTTTAAAGACGTGTTTTGGGGACCTCTTAGACCAATATATATTGATGAAAAAAGCGTGATATGTCACCTTTAACAGAAGTCTGGATCAGACGTTAGAATCTTTGAATGACAGCTGCAGAGGAAAGCAACCCTTCAAAAGCTCAACACACACACCGGTGAATGTTTGTGTGTAGTACATATTTATCCTCTGTGGTGATGATGAAGCACCACTGAGGCCCATGAACTACACGCTCACTGTGGCAGTCGTTTTGGCCAGTGACATCCATGAAGAGGAAACACTGAATTTGACAAGACTGCATCAGCAAACTGGATCAGCAATGTGCCTCACTTATTCCTCTGTGTTTGTTTTAGGGACACTCAGCATAGTCCGCTGATGAAGGTGCATTAGCAGCCAGCGTGTTCACTGTTCCATAAGTTAGGGTAGGTGAATGTACCCCTCAGCAGTCCACTAAAAACACCATCAGACCGCTGAGCTATCTTACCTTGGTGCCGATCTTCAGTGACTCCTTTATGATCTTCCTTCTCCTCTTGTTGGCGCCCGGTCTCACCAGAATGTCTTCCACACCTACACAAGTTCACGACCCAAAAAAGTTGCGGCTCAGCAAGTTTTTCTCCACAAGGACTCAACATCAGAAACAAACTTTTCTGCTTTATTTTTTCACATGTTATATGTATTAACTGTGCGGACATCCTCACCCAGAGTGAAGCCTCGGTAAAGCTGCAGGTAGGCCGTGAAGAGGCGAGCCAGGCAGCTGAGCAGCTTGCCGCTGGTCTCTCCTCCGTACAGCTCGTAGCAGCAGTGCACCAGACCGTAGGCCGAGGAGCCGTAGTGAGCTTTGTCCAGAACCCCCACCAACAGCTCGCCATGACGGATCACCACCTGGGGAAGGAGAAGAAGAGGGGTGAGTAAACGAGGGAGGGATAATGAATAGTTAGCTGGTGGAAATAAAATCCAGCCAGGATGAGACGAGACACAGACGCAGGGAGGAGGCAGATGGGTTAATAAAGGCTGGTTTATACTTCTGTGTCGATCCAATGCAGCAGGGGTTGTGTGTAGTACATATTTATCCTCTGTGGTGATGATGAAGCTCCACTGAGGCCCATGAACTACACGCTCACTGTGGCAGTCGTTTTGGCCAGTGACATCCATGAAGAGGAAACACTGAATTTGACAAGACTGCAACTTTTCTAAATATATATGTGTGTGTGTGTGTGTGTGTGTGTGTGTGTGTGTGTGTGTGTGTGTGTGTGTGTGTGTGTGTGTGTGTGTGTGTGTGTGTGTGTGTGAGCGTACCTGTGAGTCACACATGCTGTCAGGCCTGTACCCCGGGGCAGATCGGGGCGGGACTTGGATCCAGGCTTTGCTGGGGATTTTGGACTTGCCGACCAGGTTGAGGGGAACAGCGTTCTCCGGGAGTACATTCAGCAGCAGCGTCGACACCACCTACAAGAAGAGACACCACATCTTAATGATCTGGATGTTGTTGTGTTGTTCTGGTGTCGAACATGACTGTTCAAACATCGTAAAGGTGCAGAGATGATATCTTCACCTGCTTCCCTGTCCACAGCGGCTGTGGTTTGAGGATGGCCGGCGGCAGCAGCTTGACCCGGCCCGGTTTATCTGTCAGTCCTCTGTACACCAGCTCTGTGTACTGCGCTCTGGTGAAGAAACAGCCGCGGATCGTCATCCTGGTGCCTGACACCATGTGGTCCTGGATCAGACCTGCTAAAGGTTTCCCATCCTGAACACAGAAACAGAACTTAGCACGATATCTGGTGTGTTAATGAGATTCTGTGGATCTCCATGACCAACATTTCTGCAGAACTACAAAGAGTGTATCCCGTGAATGAGCTGATGATGAGACAGCCTCTAAAAAGCCTTCAGGGTGATTTAAACTTGAATCATGATTTGGATGATCTTTAAATAAAAAGACCCATAGAGAAAAAGCATCATGAGCCAGATCAAAATAGACCCTGGTACCAGATCTGTGTCCGTCTGTCTCTGATCTGCTGCGGTCCGGCTCTGTACTCTCTTGTCCGTCAACACCCACACATTTTAAGAACGTAGCATGGAGCAGGACCGCCGGACAGCTGGAGTCATGTGACCGGGGTTTTCCCACTGTAATCACTGAATCAAGGATTCTCCTCCTCCTCTCCTCATCCATGTTGTCTTTCTGGTCCTCTGAAAACCTCTGACCTGTTGACTCCAGGCCTGGCTCCGCTCATCATGACGGTTTGTTGTTGTAGTTAAGTGAAATACGATCTGGTGATCACACAGAGTGTTTTATTCTGAAAATTAACCGGATGTTTTCATTTTGTTTTGGTGCCTGACTTCCTGTCCTGCTCCATCTACTCTGTCGAGATTGATGCGTCGTGCTCCGGCATCTGGCAAAAATAGAAGTCTTGTGTATCTGATCTGGAGGGCTCTGACCAGAGACGCAGCCGGAACACAATGGAGCGGATCCAGTGGAAGTTAACACATTGACTAGAATAGAAACCTATCAGATATGGCGCTGTGACGGATCAGAGAGGGATCATACACAGATCTTGTGGAATTGGGCTGTTAGACTTTAGGACTGTGAATTAAGTAAAAACAGTGTGTGGATATCTACCTTTGGGACGAGGTACTGCTGGTTGGTGCTAACCAACGTGTAGGCCTCCGCTCTGCCCAGCTCGCTCTGAGGGAAGTGTGCGTTCATCTCGTCTCCATCAAAGTCAGCATTGTAGGCCTTACAGTTGGCGTAGTGGAGTCTCAGTACCTGTTGCATGAAGACCAGGTTCAGTTCTCTGTGTGAGTACATTCACTGCAGATTCTTTTCAAATAGATCAATAAAGCATCGACCAATAAGATCTCACCTTCTCTCCAGGTAGGATCCTTGCACAGTGGGCTTGTATGGAGGGTCTGTGCAGGGTTGGCTGTCTGTTCAGTAACAACACGTCTCCGTTCTTTATGTGACGATTCACCTGGGACAAGACAAGAGGAGGGTTGTGTCATTAACAGTAATGTGTGCATCCCGTGTGTTTATCTGTCAACAACAACAACAACATCTGACGTACGATCTTCATGGGCATCTTGTGTGGACCGGGACAGGGCGTCAGCAGCTGCTTGGCCACAGCCTCTCTCTGTGCAAGGTTTGCGGGTGACAGGATTGTCTTCCTGCCGTCTTCGTTCACCACCATGGAAGCACCGGGGTGGACGTTGGGTCCGTTGATGACCGCCTGACGGAGCTCCTTCACGTTCCAGGGTGTGACGGGTTGAGGATAGGTCAGCTTTGTGGCAAACACCTGCACAAATATGGAAGAGAGTAAGAGCTGGACCAAACGCAGAGCTCTGGAGTAAATCAATAACATGTTGTTTAAAGACAAGCAGTCAGACGTACCATCGGTATTCCTATCTCATTTGTCTCAATGTACATGTCAGGACAGATGACAGAACGTGCCGCATAGTCCACTCGTTTTCCCATCATGTGTTTCCGGAACAATCCGTCCTTCTTCTCCAGGATCTGTCCAGAGACAATAAGAGAACCAGGATGTCCGTATGAGTGAGCAAGAGGAAAACTAAAAGCTGACACTTTGCATCATCTGTGTACGTGATACCTGTCGTATTCCTGGGTATTTCTCAGTCATCAGTTTGTCCATGTCGCTGTCGAACACGATGTTCACGTGCGTCTGTAGTCGAACCCAAATGTTGTAGAGTTTATCTGTCAACGTCTGCCCGGGGATACCTGCCAGAAAGGTTTGGTCCGTGTGTTCTGGAGCCTGCAGAAGAAAAGAGAGCGGACAGGTCAGCACGCTCTGTCACCATCACACTGTTCACGCTGCTCAGCTGCTTCTTACCTCCTCCTCCGGTGTAGTATTCTCCCCCGCCATGAGAGCCAGAAGCTTCCTGATGCTCTCACAGTCCTTCATGACGGCCTGCATGTTGACTGTCTGGCCGTTTGTAAACATCTGGTCACCCAGCCGATTGATTGGACGATATCTGACAGAGAGGGGACGAGCGTTATCGTCAAGTAACTTCATACATTCAGACTGAGATCGTATTGGATGTTAGTTTCTTCTCAGTGTACCTGCACGGTGGGACTGCCAGCAGCTCCAGGAAGAAGACATCTGGGTAGAAACCATTCTCCCTGTCCTGTGAAACCACCTCCCCCTCCAGCCCGGGGAACAGACACTTCAAGAAGACACCTGGAGGAAAAAGAAGAGAAGAGGAGTTTGAGATTATATTTGAGGAAGGATTTATACAGTGACATTTTGTATCCTTGAACTAAATCTACAGCCCAAACATTGTGAATCTGTTCGGCAAATAAAGTCATCAGAGTTTATCTTCTAGAGGAGCATTTCGACTAAGAGTTCCAGGGTCTTTTAGCCTGCAGAACTACTTTCCCCAGAACTAAAAGGTTCCTGTGCCCCATTGTTGTCTGCGTTTCGACAGCGGCCTGAAGTCCCGGGTAGATTGTGCAAATCAGGCCAGTGATGTATGGAGAAAAAAAGTAAATGCACTACACCACGAGACCAGTAGAGGGCAGTAAAACAAAGAGGAATGCCATTCATCACAGATGACACCATAGAAGCAGATGGACAGGCAGGTCTCATTATGAGCAACACAACAGTTAGCCTGTTAGCATGAAGAGACTCAGCTGGCACTGTTTTAGATGGTGCTATATTTCATCACAGATGGATTCACTGAATCAACACGTGAGAGGAGATAAGCGCGAGTAGCAAAGATCCCTCATAAACGTCTTTAGACGATCATTAAATATCTGATGAGGATATTTTGAAACCTTAATAAAAACTAAACTAGTTTGCATTCCCAGGAACTCCCTCTGTGTTTCAACAGCTGTGTAAACTCCACAAACACTGACACGTTCAGCTGAAGGTCTCCAGTTTACAGGGTCACTTTTAAAACCGTAACACCGGGAGAGACACATTCACGGTGGGCTGAGAGAAGACTACTGTTACAAGCTGCTAAATCAAGAGAATCACAGCTTCTTCTTTTGAAAAGTACACACACATACAAAAAAGATAGAACAAATCAAAACTAATGAAAGAAAGAGAAATCAAGTGAATCACAGATGTGTGTGATGTTATTGTGGACGGAGGGCAGAATAAAAACACTGAGGTTAATCTACCAATCAGACACGATCAGCATTGCAGGCCCTGCTCCCCAAAAGCCCCGGGATCTTTGAAAAGTACTACCCTCCTAGCAGGGGCTTTTTAGGGGGGAGATTAACTAAACCCTGAACTAAATTTAGACCCTGGGTCCACCAGTCAAAACGCATGTAGTTCAGGGGTAAAGTCCCTGCGGTCAAAAAACGCCTTGATATTACTCGGACTTGCCTGCAGACACACAGACAGATATCTCTGTATGAAGATGATGTGTTTTGAAGTTGTTCATGGTCTCACCTTCTTTCGCCCACAGTTTGTTGGTGTGTTCCCGTGCAGTACTAGCTGTCAGGTAGACTCTCTTTCCAGTCATCAGATCCTCTGCACAAGGACAAAACAAACACATGATGACACCTTTTCTTTGTATGAGCAGAAAGATGTTTGGATGTTGATGCAGGGTGAGAGGATCCACATGAAAATAATCCACAGTAAACTTCTTTTGCTCAGATTACCCAGAAGAACCATATGTTGGACTTACCATCAGTGTTGTCTCCGGTCTTTGGGGCTGACGGCAGAGTGACTGTCAGCTTACTGTTGTGTTCACGACGTAATGTGAACCTGCCGCCCCTGTACAGTGACACACATACACAGTCATTAGATCATGAACACCTCTACCAAGCAATGGAGTAATCATGTAACCACTCATTCACAATGTGAGCCCGTTGAATCCTGGCATTGTCATCTTGGAATAAGCCTGTGTCATGAGGGAAGATAAACCCCACTGATGGAAATACCTGGTGCAGTATACTCAGGTAGTCAGCTGACCTCATTCTTTGGGTGCATAACGTTTCTGAACCTAGACCTGACCACCTGCAGCAACCCCAGATCATAACACCGCCCCCACAGGCACTAAGCATGATGGGTGCATCCGGGAGGCATCCTGACCAGATGCCTGATCCACCTCATCTGGCTCTTTTTGATGCAGAGGAGGAGCGGCTCAACTTTGATCCTCTTCATGATTTCTGATCTCCTGACCCTATCTCTAAGGCTGCTCTCAGCCAGCTCCCTCTTCACCACGACAGACCTGCCCCTATCTGTCTGTCAATCTCGAGCTCTCTCTTCCCCTCACTCGTGAACAAGACCCCGAGATACTTAAACTCCTCCGCCTGGGGTAAAGACTCTCCTCTGACCCGGAGTGAGCAAGTCACCCTTTTCTGACTGAGCACCATGGCCTCAGACTTGGAGGTGCTGATCCTCATCCCTGATCTAACTCCTGATTGTTATAATAATATTACTGATAATGTTGTATTTACAGACTTTCTGTAGAGTTATGTTACTTTAAAGTCCTCCAGAGGTTGATTGTTGTCATGGTCACTGAAGAGTTTGAGCGTGCAGTTACACCACCAGGTCCAGCAGACGGTGAATATTTCACTGTAATTGCGCTGGTGTTTGTGAATGAGCTTTTATTAGCCATGAGGATAGTTTCAATAGGAAAGGGTCTTTCAATACATGCAAACAACCTTTGTGTGAATTAGACGACGTCTATCTGGCTCAATTGAACAGGTTTAGCGGGTGGAAAGGTGCACAATCCTTTAGTGAATCAGGCTCTTGGCTTTTACCAGGCTATACTAAAACCATGTGTTAAAGTCAAATCATAAACTCAGCATGCCTGGCTCCACAATGAGACGTTGGTTTATATGTCATCTTTTGATCAAACACTTTCAGAGCATCATCATGTTAGAAGGTTTTCCGGACCAGCATCATTCTCTAATGTCGGTATTTGCCTTTATTTTTTTTTTTGTCAGGTATTACACTACCGTTCAAAAGTTTGGGGTCACTTAGAAATTTCCTTATTTTTGAAAGAAAAGCACTGTTTTTTTCAATGAAGATAACATTAAATTAATCAGAAACACACTCTATACATTGTTAATGTGGTAAATGACTATTCTAGCTGCAAACGTCTGGTTTTTAATGGAATATCTACATAGGTGTATAGAGGCTCATTTCCAGCAACCATCACTCCAGTGTTCTAATGGTACATTGTGTTTGCTAATCACGTTAGAAAGCTAATGGATGATTAGAAACATCTGGAAAACCCTTGTGCAGTTACGTTAGCACAGCTGAAAATGGTTTTGCTGGTTAGAGAAGCTATAAAACTGGCCTTTCTTTGAGCTAGTTGAGTATCTGGAGCATCACATTTGTGGGTTCGATTATACTCTCAGAATGGCCAGAAAAAGAGAACTTTCATATGAAACTCCACAGTCTATTCTTGTTCTTAGAAATGAAGGCTATTCCATGCGAGAAACTTCCAAGAAACTGAACATTTCCTACAACGATGTGTACTACTCCCTTCAGAGAACAGCAGAAACAGGCTCTAACCAGAGTAGAAAGAGAAGTGAGAGGCCCCGGTGCACAACTGAGCAAGAGGACGAGTACAGTAGAGTCTCTAGTTTGAGAAATAGCCACCTGACAGGTCCTGAACTGGCAGCATCATTAAATGGTACCCGCAAAACGCCAGTGTCAATGTCTACAATGAAGAGGCGACTCTGGGATGCTGGCCTTCTAGGCAGAGTGGCAAAGAAAAGGCCATATCTGAGATATATAATAAAAGGCCAATAGTTGGCCAATAAAAGGAAAAGATTAATATGGGCAAAAGAACACAGACATTGGACAGAGGAAGATTGGAAAAA
Source organism: Notolabrus celidotus (assembly GCF_009762535.1). Classification (NCBI taxonomy): domain Eukaryota; kingdom Metazoa; phylum Chordata; class Actinopteri; order Labriformes; family Labridae; genus Notolabrus; species Notolabrus celidotus. The sequence goes on along the minus strand of NC_048279.1, from coordinate 5,460,341 downwards.
AGTACGGACGGACGAATCAAAGTTTCAGGTGTTTGGATCACACAGAAGAAGATTAGTGAGATGCAGAACAAGTGAAAAGATGCTGGAAGAGTGTCTGACGCCATCTGTTAAGCATGGTGGAGGTCATGTGATGGTCTGGAGCTGCTTTGGTGCTGGTAAAGTGGAAGATTTGTACAAGATAAAAGGGATTTTGAATAATGAAGGCGATCACTCAATTTTGCAATGCCATGCCATACCCTGTGGACAGCGCTTGATTGGAGCCAATTTCCTCCTACAACAGGACAATGACCCAAAGCACACTTCCAGATTATGCAAGAACTATTTAGGGAAGAAGCAGGCAGCTGGTATTCTGTCTGTAATGGAGTGGACAGCGCAGTCACCAGATCTCAACCCCATTGAGCTGTTGTGGGAGCAGCTTGACCGTATGGTACACAAGAAGTGTCCATCAAGCCAATCCAACTTGTGGGAGGTGCTTCAGGAAGCGTGGGTTGAGATTCCCTCAACAAATAAACAGCTAGAATGCCAAAGGTCTGCAATGCTGTAGTTGCTGCAAAGGGAGCATTCTTTGATGAAAGCAAAGTTTGAAGGACAAAATTATTATTTCAACTTAAAATCATTATTTCTAACATTCTCAATGTCTTGACTATATTTTCTATTCATTTTGTAACTCATTTGATAAATAAAAGTGTGAGTTTTCATGAAAAACACAAAATTGTCTGGGTGACCCCAAACTTTTGAACGGTAGTGTATATTTGAGTGTACTTGGTATGTGAAAACGTATTACTATGGTAATATGCATGATATTAACCTGTGGGGGGAGTGATCCGGCAGCTTGGTTGTTTTTGTTACTTGGAATGTATGGTATGATATGGTGGCAGTATGTTATTTTGTTTTATGTATTTCATTTTATTTATTTTATTTTCTCTCTTCATCCATCTCTTCTCTCTCTAATGTAAATGTCTTCATAGAATCCACTCTTAATGTTTTACTTTAAATGTGTAATGTTGTTTGAAGACAAGATGTATGATTTGATAGAATTCTTTTCTGTTTGTGGAAAAACAAAAAACAATAAAACTGTTTAAAAAAAAAGAAGGTTTCTACATTACCAGATTAATGAAGTTACCTGCAGTGAGGACACTTCCTAATTTTCATGTGGATCCTCCAGAAGTCGGTTATAAGACTGTTTTTTTTGTCAACAAGATGTTTAATCTGGAAAAACACAAAAATACAAAACTGGGTCAGAGAACCTCAAAGGTTGGATTGACAAATATTCATAGTAATATTTTCAATATTTCACACCAATCTAAAAAGATCCTCAAGTGCATTCAGGTCTGTTTATGTCTGTAGTCCAGGTCTTTGTACTCACCGGTTTGGTGTTTTGGGAACCTGTAGTGCTTCCTTCGATGACTGTGTTGGTAAACTCCCTGAGCACCTTCTCGATCTCATCTCCAGTAGCTTTGGGGTTCTCCTCTAAGTGCTAACACACACAGACACACTCGTAAACAGAGTATACGTACACCCGTCTCCCACCTTCTCTGCTCTAGTAAGCCCCGCCCACAAACAGATCGTAGTGTACGCTCAATCAGGACAATGTAGGAGGACCAATCAGGAGAGTGGCTCTGGTTGGTCAGAGCTGACGGGAGTGATTGGGATTTATAGATTGCTGGATACAGAGGCGGAGGAAAATGCTGAGATCTCAAAAATACCTCATTTATTGATGGCTGTTGCTGAGTGTTGTTCATTTTTTGCCAAACAAAGCACAAAATAAGTACAATTTTTTTACCCCAATCCTACCAACTGCAGCTTTAAGTTTATGACCAAACAGCCACAGACAAACAATGTTTCAATCAGCAATATCTCCTTACTTTTCCTTGTTCTAGTTGGCTAGAATGCCAGAAACCTGCTAAATCAAGATGGACACACTGTTAATCATTAGAAATGGTAGCATCACAATGTCAAGAACACTATTCCAAGAATGTGAGCACCCTCAGTTTAATGTTTAGCATCATGTGGAGCTGTGCTTGTGGCAGCTAACCTCGCAGCAGACTCTTATGAATTCATACATTTTTGACTCTTACCATCTAACCTTTTTAGCATAAACTGGCAGGGGAGAGTCAAACAGCCTGGCTCAGCCTTCCCTGTCCTTTTTCTCACATCCCTCCACATAGTCTTCTCTCTGTTTTCTCTCTTTTCTTCTCTGCTTTGGTGTGTGGGTATGGTGGGAGGTGAGAGCTAGCATGAAGGGGGGTGGTTCTGGGACGCAGGAGCTAACTGTTAAGCCTCCCGGGTGCCTGACTTGATGAAAACTCTGCTGAAGGGAGCTGCAGACTTGATAACCCTGGTGATGTACTGGCTCCCACTGCCCATCTATCCCACTGCCCATCTATCTTTATGCTTGGTGGGCAACATTAGGGTCCATGTGGTAGGTCATGTAACTTATGAGCAGAGCATAATTAGGATGAGGGAATAATTGGTTAGTGAATGGTCAATCAGCACTGATCCTTTTTATAAGAGCACAAATTGTGTTAGATTGGAACCCACTGCAAGGTCATCACGCTTTTTTCATCAATATATATTGGTCTAAGAGGTCCCCAAAACATGTCTTAAAAGTTTATGCTCAAAAAAACACTTTGAAATCAGATTTTGGCATGCCTGAAAAACCCTCTTCTTCAGTCCTCCTCAGAACACTCTGTTTTCCCTCTGACCATGCCCCCTCGGGAAGTGGATGTGGCCTCGGCTCTCCAGCACGTTGATCTAATGTTTACATGTTGGCTGAATATACACGGCTGCTCAGAGATCACGTTACTTCAACCCTCTGAATCTGATCCAGAATCTGATCCTGACAGAGAGGCGCCTGTAGCAGGACCTTTCTGAAGGATTGGTCACAGATTTAGTGTTTCTTGTTGTTTTATTTATCAGTATGTAGACGTGTGTCTTGGTACACAGCTACGAACATGTAGCTATGTGGCTATGCTAACTAGCGCTAGCACTTATCCATGACAAATAAAAATCATCCACTAGATCTTCAAATCTGCAGAGGTGGGGAGTAAAACCGACCTCTACCAGAAAGGCAGCAGGACCTTTTATGAAGGATTGGTCACAGATTTAGTGTTTCTTGTTGTTTTATTTGTCAGTATGTCGACATGTGTCTTGGTACACAGCTACAGCTACAGCTACAGCTATGAACCTGTAGCTATGTGGCTATGCTAATTAGCGCTAGCACTTATCCATGACAAATAAAAATCATCCACTAGATCTTCAAATCTGCAGACGTGGGGAGTAAAACCGACCTTTGTGTTTATTAAGACAGCCTACAACTAGCATGCCTCCCTCCTAAGCTCCTTGTTACCACACATTTGTGCAGGTAATGAAAAACGGAGGAGGGATTCAGTATTATTTTATACAGTCTATGGGCTGAACAAGCTCCGAGCTCTGACTCCGTGACAGACCGGATATTGTTGTTACATAACAAAAACACGGAAGTCTGAAACGGCTCGTTTCACACACATTTACAGAAAGGTGGAGAAATCAGAACAGGGGCAGAATGGATTTTTTTGATTCTCGGGGGGTTTGTAGACATGCCAGGGACACATATTTCAGGTAGAGAACCATTAAAAAGTCAATTTTACATGATATGTCACCTTTAAGCTAACTATTACATTAATGCTCAGAACAAGGATGAGGGGAGTGAAAAACATGCGATGTTGGTACAATTTCACATTTTCTACCATCTTTCTGTTCACTAATCTTTTGTATTCCTTTAAACCACATGCTGATACGTAAACACATATGTAATTACACACAAATACAACATGTTGGTGAGCTTATGTACACAATCTTACTCTTATAAAGGCAAGTTCACAGCCTCATTACGACCTTTAAGTCGATCAATTACTCAAAACTCTTCTGTAAAGGATCCATAACTGAGAGCAAATGGTAATAAAGTGAAAAGTTACAATTCTTGAAAATGTTGGAGCTTTCTTTTTATTTGGTTGCAGCAAAAAGTCCTGAATTAGATACAGAGATCATGTAGTATCATCACAACATGAATCCAGCTAATCTAAATGAATATTTGATTGGATGACTGTGAAGATTTGTTTGGACAGACACTGGAGTTTCATGTGAAAGATGTAAATATACTGAAGAGTGTGAGATGAGCAGGTGAAGCAGGGTTTTCTTCTGTCTTATGTTTTAACTGTAATAAGAGCAAGTGTTCTCCTCATGGAGCAGCATCCAGGGCAGACATGTTTGTATTCATTTAAATTCACTTCTTGTTTTTGGTTTTTTCCCTCATTGGAACTCACACTGTTACAGAAAGTTCTAAAAGCCCCTGTGATAACCCTCTCGTTGTGACATCAGATAGGCTGAACAATGCTTCAGGCTCACTCTGAGTTGAAATATCATTCTCCTTTTGACACTCGTTGGTGAAACTTGGAAAAACCTTTACCCAAAGACTTTGAAGACCTTTACTAAAAGACTCAGAAGACCTTTACTAAAAGTCATGGAAAAAGTGCTAAACATGTTTTTTGGTGGGAAGAAGAGACGCCTTATCCAGAAAGACCAGGTAAGTACCAAGAGTGAAGATGAAACAAACTCTTTGTTGTCCATGTCTGAATATTTCTCAGAAATGCTTGTCAAAAGGTATTTGATAATCTTGAGAACTACTCTTGAAGTGGTATAATAAGTTATGTTATCATTGACCCGTATGAACAATGTTTTTTCAGTTTACTCAAACCTAGCTCAAGGGCCATCCTTAAAAACAACTCTGTTAGGGAGTATTGAAACTTTGTGTGTCAATTAGTGATCAATAACTCTTCTGCACTTGACTTTTCATTATTTCATATCACTATGAAATTGAATCATGTACTGTATAAAAACTACAGATAAGACTGTCTTAACATGAAGCAAAATATTAGTCCTTCATATATTTTTAATTTGGCTCTACACCCAGCTCAAACCGTGTGGTGTTTGTGAGACAAACGATCCTTCAAAATACAGCTCATCAATACACGACTGATGGAGCCGTTTGCTCTGATGGACACACTTTGCATTTTTTTTTCTTCTTATGTAATTCATTTGTCAAACATGCTTCACTAATTTTGGAGTGTCAATATCTTAACTAATCATTGTCAAAATTGCAAACTTTTTTTTTGTTACCACAGAGTCTTGAGAACTACCAGAGCTATAAACGCCCTGGTTTGTTCAGCAGAAAGACCACGATCCTGGACCTGCAAGAGACTAAGACCCAGGCTCTTCTTTTTCAAACGCAGACCCTTTGTGCTGCTGAAGAAGCACGCACTACGGCTGTTCTGGAGAGGCTCAAACTCCCTTCAATTCAGCCAACAAATGGCCCTAAAGAAAGGCCCCACAGAGGTCTCCAGAGGCTTCCTGTTATTCAAGATGTGGAGGAAGATGAGGAGGACCGACTTGACAACCATACTCCTGATGAGCTGTTGCATTTCCCACAGATAACAACTCCTGTTGATTTGTCACCACCTCAGTCATCTGTTGGTGTTCCCCTTGCATTCAAACCACCAAACAAGAGAGCATCTCGTCTCCCTGTGATGAAGGCAAACGTCCAGGGAGCAAGTAAGTTCTTGTAGACAAACTGATTACTTTTTCTGTATATCCCTGCATCTTGGAACATAGATTGTTAATAGGTTGGGATGTGAAAATAGTAAACAGGTAGAAATTTGGCTGATAAATATTTGGATTTTTTTCTGAACAGACAAAGAAACAGCTTCAAGAAAAGTGGAAGCAATCCAGAACTATCTGAATAAATGGCATACAGAAATTCTCGCCCATGCACCCCGACCACCGGTGGCTCCAAGAGCTAAAGGAGTATCCAAAAAATGCACTCCATTACCTCCTCCAGCGCCTTCTCCAGCGAACAAGGTGAAGACTTCAGTGACACCTCTCCATCCTTCTCCTCCTCCACAACCTGCCCCTCCAAAGGTGGCAAGGGCTCCTCAGCAGCAGTATCGTCACCCTTCACGGGCAATTAAAGGCAGCAAAAAACCACCAAGTTTATGCAAACCACCAACAGCTGATAAAATCGATCTGAAGGAGCTGGAACCTCTGTCCCACCCTGAAGAGGATCTGCCCGTCTTCTTGGAGGTTGAGTCTTCAGTGACACCTCTCCATCCTTCTCCTCCTCCACAACCTGCCCCTCCAAAGGTGGCAAGGGCTCCACAGCAGCAGTATCGTAACCATTCACAGGCAATTAAAGGCATCAAAAAACCAGCAAGTGTATGCAAACCGCCAACAGCTGATGAAATCATACTGAAGGAGCTGAAACCTCTTTCCCACCCTGAAGAGGGTCTGCCCCTCTACTTGGGTCTTCTTAGCTCGGAAGTGTGGTAAGACTTAAACACCACCAATAGAAAACACCCATTGCCAACAGTTTCATCAATGTTTAAGCCAGTTTTAAATTAGCCTAGTCGCTACATCAGATCAGCTACTACATTTTGAGGGCAGGTTGGTTGGTGTCTGTTTTTTTGGGGGGTTGTTCTCCAAGTTTCTGGATCATCTGTTAAAAATCTTTACCACGACTACTGCTACTTCTAACAGTAACTAACTTGTTCAATGAAAAATTTGAATCATTTAAAAACTGATACTTGTAGTTGTTGTTAAGTTTATAATATGTCACCCGGCAGCATATGAAGCAGTAGATAAACTGATGATGAATCAGGCCCTAGTGTTGTTCCTGAATCAAACTATATTGCAGTCTGATCATTTTGTGACTTTTTGTCTGATAGTTTTGTGACTCATTTTGTAACACAGGGAGGAGAAAGTGAAAGGACTGCAGAGAGTCCAAGCTCTGGCTCAGCATCACCCAGACATCTTGAAGAGTAAACTTCATGAAGTGTGTTATGCTGTGACAGAGGAGGTATGAACATAATTTGTCTCTGTCTCTGTCTATCCATGAGTTTGCAAACTCAAGTGTGTCGGTGAAAGAAGTATGACCACTGACTGGTGATGTTTGTTCTTAATTTCTAGGTTAAAAACCTGCGCTCCTCCGTTGCCTCCGTCGCAGTAGACACTGTCATTTATCTGCACGTCTACCTGCAGAAGGACATGGACCCTCTGGCAGACCAGACAGGCTCTGCTCTGTTGCGGAAAATTGCACAGTCATCTGCAAATGCTTTCCTACTGAAGCAGGCTATTAAAGCCCTGGACTCCCTGGTACTGAACTGCAGCCCAGGTCCAGTCCTTAACGTTCTGTTTGGGACAGGGTTAAGGTAAGTCAAAAGCATCAGAAGTCCTGTCTAATAAAAGCAATCTTTAATAAATACAAATGTTGCCTATGAATTAGAGTTACTGCTTTAAGATGACATGAAAAGAAATCAAACAAAGTGAGTGAATTTGTTCATCTTTATCATTCCTCAGCCACCTGTGTGCAGCAGTGAGGGCTTGCACGGCACAAAAGCTTCACATGCTGGCTGCTGACCTGGGAGCCGCTGCAATTATGCAGTCAGGAAAAACCTCTGCACAGAAGTTCCTGATTGCTGTAAATAATATGTCTGTTGATGCTTCCGCTGAAGTCAGGTGAGTAATCCACCCGTGTATTTTAGAACATAAGGTGCAAAACTTTGGGACCTGATAGTCTCTCAAAAGTTTTAATTGTCCTTGTGCTGGTACACAAAATAATAAATAAGAACTGTATCACTCCTCAGGCGCCATGGACTTGCCATCCTAGAACAACTGGCTCTTCAGCCAAACTTCAGGGCACTCTGGGAAAACATCGTCACTCAAAAAGATAGACCTCTTCTCGAGAAGATTCTAAAGAAAATGCAGGAGTAGAGGAGGCGATGCACAAGAAGAGTCACATAAACAACAAAAAGACCAGAATGTCTGAAAAATAAATAAAATACAAATAATACAATTATCTATAGTTTCTGTTCTGTTATGTGCTAGACAATAGAAACCTTTTTTATGTATCAATTTCCATCAACAGATTCACTGAGTGTATACACACACAACTGTTGATCCACAGTTGTTGTAAAGTTAGAAGAGTGACCTTACTTTGCATTCAATACAAAACAGTCCAACAAACTCAAACAACCAACAAATAGCATCACGTTTAAGGCTGAGTGATTCTCCCCGACTCTGTCTCTGCCAGGGTTTACGTTAGCCGGTAATTACTGGATTTTACTTGGTTTCACGTGCAGTTGTCCAGCATATAGAGACATCATCGGTAGGACTGAACGATTAATCGAATTCAAACCAACATCACAATATAATGGAATGCAATTTTCAAATCGCAAAGGCTGCGATTATAAAAAAAAAAAAAAAAGTTTCATGTACACAGACGCAACCTAACGTGACATGCATGCAGTATGTGGCTGTAATGCACCTTTCAGCTGGTTTGCTGACGGCCAAAAATCTCTGAAGAACGAGACATGTGCGAGCGGGGGATGAAGAAAACAACTTCGGCCACGCTACGTTTTGATTTGTAGTTCTGTTGTTGAAATCTTTAAAAATGACCTCAGCAGAAGAACCGATCATATTGAGGCGTACAAAATAATCAACACACTGAATATCAACATGTGGAGCAGGCTTATAGATGATCTCTGCAGACACAGAGTCAATGAAGACCCAGACAACATGTGGATTTACTGCAACAGGACAACTGAACAGAATCATATTTAAGACTCACAGTGTCCAGTTTTCTGTCTAATCGTTCTTATTGAGAACGATTAGCATGTCTACGTGGTCAGGTGTCAGCCAGGAGCGCAACCGAGTCATAATCAGTCCAGCAGCAGAGAAAAAAAGAGACCTGTCACTCAGCCGCAGCCTCCAGCTGAGAGTCTCCACTGTGTGCAACACCTTCAGTCAGCTGATTCACATCGACACATGCTTTAAACTTGTTTAAACACACACTTGTTTGGCAGAATTTTGTTAAGTAGTTGTGGTGAACACTTACAAGACTGCAAGTAGGGAATGTTAGCCTTTCACATTTGAACTGATACGGTACTGATACCTGGTACCTGGGAATCGGTACCGGTACTCAACGGTACCAATTTTCGGTACTTTTGTGTTTTTATGTGGTAGTAAATATTAATTTAAAATAAAATCTCAAATTTGTTTAATTGAACATATTTATTTCATTTAACATGAAATGAACAGAAACAGGATTATATAGGTGATTAGATATATTAGCTGACACGTGCTCGTGGCGTCTAATTGCTCTTTCTGGAGTTTATCAATGAACACACGTGAATGCATGCGGACGGGAAAAGTCAGTTCTCCGTCTTTTTATAATAACAGGACACACAACTTACTTGTTGGGCATTCACGCACACAGGAACGGTTATAAATAAGGCAGGTAGTCGGAGCGAGAGAGCCCGTCTCAACTTAATCCTCCTCTCTGCTCGCTGCATCTGCACGGGAGCGCGCCAAACGGAGCCTACAGCTGACGGGCGTGCGCACTCAACGCGAGTCTGAGGCTCCGTTTGGCGCGCTCCCGCGCAGATGCAGAGAGCAGAGACGTCCACCTGATCAGTCTCGAACTTTATTACAGGGGAAAATTATGGAAAATCGCCTACTCTTCCCTTCCCCTCCCTCATAGTCACAAGGTCGTGAGGTACCGAAAGAAACATGGTACCGTTTGATTTTGCATGAATCGGTACTCGGTAGTACCGACGGAATTCGGTTGGTACCTATAAAATTACCGAATTCGGTACCAATCCCAAAGTATTCAGTAAGTTTACAACTGTAATTGAAGTAAATGAATAAACAGTCTTTCATATTGATTCATGCTTCATTTGCCTTTATCTTAACATAAGTCTAGCCTATGAGAAAGAACAGTTTGTGTATAATAAATCTGATATTGTTTATTATAATACAGATTGATTTATTGCTGGTGTTTGTTGAAAAATACATCAGAAGAGGACCTTGAAAAAATAATTGCATATTAAAATCACAATCGCAATATTAAGAAAAATAATCACAATTAGATTATTTTCCAAAATCGTTCAGCCCTAATCATCGGCCAGAATGTCCAGCGGTAAAAACACCAAATATAAATAACCATATTGATCATAATTTAATCTGGGGGTTTTCCCTTTAAACTGCATGTGAAAAAGTGGACTAGTCTTATATTCGGAGTCTACACTTTTACAAACCAACATTCGTTCATGACCGTGCCACACGTCACGTTTACTGATTGACAGCGGCATGGAGAAAACAGTCGGACCTGAATGCTCAAAAACATCAGGAAAACGCTTCTCCACTGATGACGGACGCGTGAAGATTTGTATAACCATAGCTCTTACTTTGACAAGTTTACAGAAAGTTATGACCATATTTATGACGAGTTTAATCAAGTTTAGCCTCCCAGCATGATGAGATATGAATATCAAAACATACTTTGTGATGGCCCCTTCCAAAACTCTTAAAGGGGACAGATAGCGTGCACGTGGATTACTCCCTTCAGCGCAGTGTGCAGAGGACATTACCAAACATTCAACCGTTACTTGCACGTAGAATTTGGAGCGGAGTTCGGTGCAGAGGGGCACAGAGGACACTGGACAGACACGGCAGGTCACGCCTGTAAGCCCCGGACCAGAGGAGGCTCAGGTTAGAGTCAAAGTGCGGGGCTCTCAAACTTCAGTGCCCATTAGATCATGAAGCGCTCTATAATGTCCATGTGAACGTAAACTGGATTATTCAAACTGCACTTTAAGAAAAGACAGTCCAGGCCTGCTGGTCCGTTACGCTATGATACAGTCTCTCTCTCTCCCCCTCTTTCTCCATGCAGCAGGTCGGCATCGACACGCTGTCCCCTGTGCTTGATCATATTATTCTTAATTGATTCATTTCAAATGTTTGTGTTTTCAGTGTTGTATTGCTGATAAATGTAAGTTATTAAGCAGATCAGGCTTTCAGAGCGAATGTCCAACAGTTGTTCTATGTGGCCGGAATATCACCGGCCAAATTAGCCGGCATAAAAAAAGTCTACCGTAAACTCTGGTCACTGCAACAGGTAGAAACCCACCTGGTTAAGGACTTGATCTGCTTGGTAGACCTCCTGCATGGCTCCATGGTCCAGCAGCTTCAGCTGATTCACCAGCAGGTGGATGGCACCTCGGGGACAGGTCAACACGTGACACGACAGACAGGAACCACGAATCAGCAGGTAGAGTTTCTGAAGGAGGACGAGGTGGGGGGGGAATAAAAATCAGTGACAATTAGTCAAAGCAACAGCATGACAGTCATTTTCAATAATCAAACCAGTTCAGACCGTCTACATACAGACTAATAACAGGATCAATACAACGGGGAGGTAAGTCTTTCTAACTGATGGAGCAGCTATGGAGGTAATGTCTTGTTTTGTGGGCATGCTTACATCAAACAGCAGCGGGTTGTATACAGGAAGTGGTAGCTCTACATGCCCAAAGTGTCCTGGACAGCTGTTGAAGTCCTGACAGCACGTTGAACACACCTGATAAAAACAACAATAAAAACAGCTGATGAGAAAGCATGTTCAGTTAGGAATACCTGAGTCGTGATGACTGATGTAAGACATGTAATGTTTGCAACAAAGAGGTGGCATGTTTCGTTATCTCAGGGGTTAATGTACCTCTTTGTTGTCTGCAGGTCCCAGGGCCAGATCATAAAGACTGTTTGGAGCCACATTCCCAACTGCATCCAGGAATCTGGAGCTGGTGATGTTCTTCACGCTTAACTTCCTGAACAACAGACGAGAAGGTCACAGAGTCAGTCCACCAGTTGTTTCTATACGTATACTGAAGTTCAGTAACTATGTGTTCATGTCGATGCTGAAGTGACGGGTTCATATTCTGGATCAGTGTTTTGTCTGTTTGATCAGGGATGCCAACCCTCACGACTCGGTGTGTGACACACACTTTCACCGTCAGTGTCCCTCTCTCACTCTGCCCAGACAAATCTCACGCCAAAACACTCAACCATAGAAACACTGTGGTGTATCACCATGTTGATCAGTAAGCTGCTTCAAAATAGGATTCTGATCTGCTCGACTTTGCCTCTGATTAACTTGTGTCAGAGATAATGAACATGAGACGATTAAAAAACAAAAACAACAGTCAGTTACAGTTTTGATATTTAAGGTGGCTCCATGGACACATCGTAAACTCGTGCAGAGTAAGGTGACAGTAGGCTAAATACTCCACATTAAAAATTGAGGTACGTGCCAAATAGTGACCTTAGGACGTTCGATATCGGTCTAACAATTGCAGTAAAAATGAAAATGCTGCAAAGCATCCTTTATTTTAGTTAGACTATCATTGTTATCTCTACCTGACAGATTGGGACCCATGACTGACACAGAATTGGGAGTTCAGTTTAACATCCCAGAAAGTGTTTGTTGATTTAAGTGTTTAATCTTTTTCTTTTTGACTTCTGATTTAAATTGAACAACTCAGTTTTAAAAGAGACCTCTTTAAAAAAAAAGGACACATTTTACTAGAATTAAAGCTTCTTTCAGGGTTTTGAATTCATTTTCTTTTTTTGTTATTTATGAATCAATAATTTTAGGGTTTTCTTTTAACACAGTTTAGTATCCAGCACAAATGGACACAAAAATATTCACCAGAATGCAGGAACAAAGTTTTAGATGTTAAAACTGACCCTCTCTTATTACCTCTGCCTCCATATGTTTAAATGTAATCTTCTATTCTCCTCGCCCCTGTCCCTCAAGCAGAGGTGTCAAGTAACGAAGTACAAACACTTTGTTACCTTACTTCAGTAGAAGGAAAGTTGAATCACTAACAAAAGTTCAGTTTGCACCGTCAGCTGTATGCTGGTGATTTGTTATGGATTTGTTATAGTGTGTCACGCTCCGCCAAGTTTCTTACTTGTTACATTTGTGCGCGTCATCAAACCTGATCTAGCCTTCGTGTTGAGTAAGACCCTTTTGGTCAACACCATTTGTTCCAGGTCTTGAATGTGTGTGGGTGCTTGATGCTGGATGTACATTGACATTACAATAAAGGCTGTTGATAACATGCCTGTGAAGTTGGACTTTTTGCACCATTACAATACTTAGAGGAAACTAGTCATCATATCTTCCGCTCCATGAAACATGTTAGTGCTCAGTAGTACACATATATGGTTCTTTAATGTGTTTGCATTGTAATAAAATGTGTTAATTTTCAATGGTTATAAATGTGGCTGAAACAGGTGCAACCCAGATATTTCAACATTGACATATTAATATAACATTAAAGTCATTACGGCCTTTAGAAACATGTTTTTTGGGAGGTGGGGTAGTGCACTATAGGCCCTGTGGTGCAGCCTAAGCTTTGTCCTTAATGGCATTTCTTTCCTACTTACATTACTCTTACTTTTATACTTTAAGTAGTTTTGAAACCAGTAACTTTTACACTTTTACTTGAGTAAAAAGCTTGAGCTGATACTTTAACTTCTACAGAAGTCTTTTTAAGCCCTAATATCTGTACTTCTACTTGAGTAATGAATGTGAATACTTTTAACACCCATGTCCATTAAATCCATGTGTGATCCAAATAAGTGCACGTGATTAAATGCAAGTATATGTAATAAGGTCCATGTCATAAACATCTCACTCCAGTCAGACACTCAAAGTTGGTAACCCTGGTTTAATGTTATCTTGACCTCTCTATGGTTGAGGTACATTGCATTCACTAAGATAGTGGACACCATGAGTGACAACATCATCCTGTATCTAAAGACATGTCCTCTAGTTTTACAGGCTTTAATCATGCGGTAATATCATCATATCTCAACAAAACATGTGTAACATCTGTTAGAAACTTTAAATAACACTGCAGATCACATTAACACCCCACCACAGCACACTATCACATCCCCACCATAGATCCCCACATGTTGTTATGAACTCATGTCTAGCATGTAAGCTAGCAGCTCTCTCTCTCACCTGATCTCCTCGGCGGAGTACATGCCGAACGACATGCCATCTAAGCGCCTCCATGGCACTTCTTTAGAGAACAACATGTTGGAGGATCACGAAGCCTTGTTTTTAATGTTTCATTCTTCTAAAGTCATGGCTCAAAGTTGAACCACATGCGACGGAGAGCTGCTCCTGTATCACACGTGGGAGGAGCAAACCATGGTTAGGATATCTGGGGGGTGACAGTGAATACATATGGATATCATTTACAGTTAAAACAATACATGTTTATTTTTTCAATCAGTTTTGTTCACTATACATGTGCTGTTTAAGTGTTAAAAGTGAATAAAGTGGAATAAATCGTCAAAAACTATTATTAAATAAATATGTATCTCCCCCCCTTTCTGCGCGCTGATGGTTTCTCCCTCCCATGATCCTTCAGTCCTTCCAACATGGCGGCTCCCTGTAAGCACGTAGGGCACTACTTCCAAAGAAACAGCCGCTTTATACTCAATAACTTGGAGCAGTCATGGGGTCACAGGTAGGAGATGAGTTAAAGGTGTTCAACACTTTAATAGTATTCAGTTTACTTTGATATGTTACATATTACGATGCTACACTAGCATGCAGCTAGCATCCTCTGACAGGAGGTCATGTCTTTATTAGTTAACACTACAGGGACACCAGGGTGGCACGGTGAATTATCCCTGTTTTGAAGTTATCCTGGGGTGGACATGGTGTTTTGTGTGGACGATTTGCAGAATATAATATATGAGAAATTAATCGTGTGTACAGATCTTATTCTGCTAATCTTAATGTTATGTTGAGCCTGGCAGAAAGAAGGTGCATTATACTAAATAATAATAACACGCTCAAGTCATCTAAAGATAGACCTGCTTCACAGGATGTGGACTCTGCAGGAAACAGCTGCATTTTAGAATATATTTTAAGATTGTTTTATTGGTTTTTAAATCTCTTAATGGTCTGGCTTCTTCATATTTATTATATTTATCACAAGAGCCTGTGAGAGTATCAACATTTAAAAAAGCAAACTCAAGACCGACCTTTTAACTGAGTCTTATTCCATCTTACTTTATCACTTTTAAAGTACATATTGTCCTATTTTAAATAATTACAAACGCGTATATATTATTTGTAAAGTTGATTTCAGTTATTCATGTACTTATTTAAATTTCTTTGTGGATTATTTCATTATTTATTTAGTTATAAATTAGATCTTATCATTTTGAGAATTTGTATAGATTTTTACCTCTAAGAATTTTAATATTTTATTCTGTTTTAGTGTAGCATCTTAGTTTATTTTATTGGTTTAATATTTGTGTTTTATTATCTTAAAACATTTATTTTTATTTTGGTGAGTTTAATTTCCTGTGTTGAGTTTTAACATCAAAATTTTCCTCCAGTGTTTCCTCAGTTTGTCATTAACTTCTTTTTTTCTTTTTCATTTATTTATTCATATATTTATTTTATAATAATTATTATTTATTATTAATAATATAATTATTAATTTATTTTTACATTTTTATTATTATTATTATTATTATTTTATATATGGTTTGTGGGTTGGGTTTAGGGTCAGCCTGGGATTGGGATTGGGGGTCTTCTCTTTTTTTTAATATATATTTTTAATTTATACTTTTTTTTATTACTTTTTATGTACAGCACTTTGTGTTACAATATCATTGTATGAAAAGCGCTTTACAAATCAAGTCTGATTGATTGTTTAGACTTTACAAAATAACATCTCATTTTTATCTCCAGGACTTTTGGCTGGACTTCAGCTCTGCAACAACAAGCTGCAGAAAACATTAAAGGTAATACTGTTTACGAGGATGTGAGCAACATCAGTGGGAGAAATCTGAATTTATAAGTTCACATGCCGTCCAAACTTTATGCACACTGCACATGAGTGTTAACTGTTTCTCAATGTTATTGTAGAAACATCAGAGACTATCGTCATCCCCAGGAAGAAAACATGGTATGTGTTTAGAAGTTTAACTCAGTAATGATAATAATAATAATAATAATAATAATAATAATAACAATAACAATAACATGTGATTAAACAGGAGCAAAGAAGCAGTACTGGAGGCTCTGTCTGCGACAGTCAGCAGGGTGAGAGCTCCTTCATATCTTTAAGTAGTTAGTTTGATGTAGAGTCAGTTGAGGAGATGTGCTACATTATTTATTTTCTCACTCTAGGATCCAACGTCATATTCCTACCAGTTCCAGGATGATCCGTACCTCTCCCCCAGGACCTCCTCAGAGTTTGTAAGTCAGGTGTTTTTTTCCTCTTACGTTAAATGTATTCATTTGAGTCATTTCTACTATCAAGGGATGTAACATCATGTTGTATTTGTCTTAAATATTAAATGTCCCAGTAAATAGTGGGACCTTTTTGTAATGCCATTCATCAGTTTTTAATTTATTTTAATTCAAACCAATCATTTTTTATGCAGCTGATTTTTATTTATTACCCAACAACTTTATATCACTCTGCTAAAAAAATCACTTTCATTTTTCTGCTTTGAATAATGAAAGATAAACTTTTTTAATGCAGATATTTTGGCTTAGTTGGAAAATTGTAGGTTAAATTAATTAAAGTAAATATGGCGGCACTCTGTATATGTTTTATTTATTTATTCTGTTTTAGCAGGGAGGACCCACTGAGACAGAGTTATTTTTCAGCGGTGCCCTGCAGCAATACAATTAAAACAAAATTCCAGTTATAACAGTCACAGATACTTTAAAAACACATTCATACTTGCACCGTTCCAAATGCCTTCATGTTTTAAAACAATTGAAGTACTTTCTTTAAATAGCTCAGACACTACCTCTTTAAAAGTGTCAGAATATATCAGAGGGGGGAGTTTAGCTGTCATTTGAAAGTTATTCCACATCATGGGAGCAGAAATACCAAAAGCAGGCTTTCCCCATGCAGATCTAAATCTTGGTGTTTTTAAAGTGATCCAGTTTTGGGATCTGGTTGTATGGTTTGATGTGTTTTGAGACAAGAGACGAGTCAGGCATGGAGGGAGGGAGTCGACCTAAATACTGTGCTTTTTCCTACAAAGTCCCAACGAGGACCAGCCTACGTTGCGATATAGGTCACAATAAGATGAAGAGTGCAGGGATATATTGCATCCAATGGCTACAATGCAGAAGCAGGTGCACGCCATAGACTGTATAAATAATGGACGTAGTAATCGTGACGTCACACATCTGTTTCTGAAGCGCTGTTTTGGAAATGCGGACCTCAACCAGTCAAAGTGTGACGTAAAGAGGTGGGGTTTGAGCCTCCTAGCCAACAATTACAGTGTTCTTGCCTGTCAGTCAAGTCAGTCGTCCTTATATCTTCTGAACCGTGGCATTAGAAAAAAATTCACCCCCGTACAGTGTGTGCCGATAGAGAAATGAGCTATGTAGACCCAAGTCATTTTTTGAACCAGGCTGTAAACATGTTTATTAATGCTGTAAAGATCATCTTCTTTGAATTGGTGTGTATGTGGTCTCTTGTGTTTCTGCAGCCAGCCTCATGGGCATGGGCTTCATATTTTGAGACCGGAGGTTGCTGCTTGGTGCATGCATATAAAGTGTGTCTCCATAGTCCAAAACTGGCAGTATAGTAGCCTGCACAATCATTTTCCTATTCCTCTCTGTTATGCAGGACTTATTTTTAGAAACCCAGTTGAGGCCTTGTTTTTTTTTTTTTAAATATGGCATAAAAAAGAGAGATCCTGCTCGAGCCAAAAACCCAAGAACTGTTGTACACATTCAGTGTTTACATTGCCAGTTCCTTGTTGCCCACATTAGTGTCCCTGCATCATTTAGTGTTTTCTTTTAATGCAAACTATGCTACCAGAATAAACTTCTTCTTCCACGAAGTGAAAGTTGAGCCCCTTACCTCACTGCAGCTCAGCGCGAGTCAATCATCTCTCTATCGAAAGAATGGAAGTTTGATCTCAGCTCCCACAACGGCATGCAAAAGTGTCCTTGGGGGACCCCAAATTTCCCATGGTTATATGGTCAGCAGTGTGTGAATGCATATGAATGGATTTAGGGAAAACTGATGGTCCCCTACAGAGGCATCTTCTGCCGTGAGTGTGTGGACGTGGTGTGGATGTGACGAGTCGTGTAAAAACGCTTTGAGCAACGAAAGTCCAGTTTTAATAAACAGTGTGTATTCAACATTATACTCTAATGGAGCAGTTTACAGATGGAGTCAAATCACAAACAATAACAACAAAGCAGCTCAAAGTGAGTCAGTAAGGAAACATGAACGTAGTGACTCCCTGGTTTCTGTATCATGAGGTGGATGAACGTTGTTGGGATGTGTGTTTTGAGTGTGTGTCTTCTCTTCTCTTCCTGCAGAGGCTCTACTCTCTCGCCCAGGAGTCTGGAAGATCTGCAGCCAAATACTTTATCAACAATAATCCAAAGTTCTTCAAGAAAGACTTCGCTGAGCCGCATATACCTGTAAGACCTCTCTCTCTCTCTCACACACACACACACACACACACAGAATATGAAGTCACATAAAACCAAACAAGGCTCACAGAGGGCCTGAACTGTTTAATCCATGTTTTGTTTGTTTGTGTTTGTGTGTTTGTGTGTGTGTGTGTGTGTGTGTGTGTGTGTGTGTGTGTGTGTGTGTGTGTGTGTGTGTGTGTGTGTGTGTGTGTGTGTGTGTGTGTGTGTGTGTGTGTGTGTGTGTGTGTGTGTGTATTATGTGTGTTTGTTTGTGTGTGTGTGTGTAGTGTCTGATGCCAGAGACTGTGTCACTGTGTCTGGAGGAGGTGAGTGAAGACGCTCTGAAGGAACGGATCAAGTTGAGGAAAGTTAAAGCAGCTGTTGAAATGTTTGATCAGCTGCTGCAGGCCGGTGAGAACACACACACACACACACATGCATGCATGCATGCAAGCACGCACGCACGCACACACACACACACACACGCACGCACACACACACGCACGCACACACACACGCACACACACACGCATGCAGACACACACACACACACATTTATTTAGAAAGGTTGCAGTCTTGTCAAATTCAGTGTTTCCTCTTCATGGATGTCACTGGCCAAAATGGCTGCCACAGTGAGCGTGTAGTTCATGGGCCTCAGTGGTGCTTCATCATCACCACAGAGGATAAATATGTACTACACACAAACATTGTCACACACACGCACATGCACGCACACACACACACACACACACACACACACACACACACACACACACACACACAATGCCCTTGTGGTTGCAGTTGCAGGCTGTAACAGGTCTGTTTTATTGAATTGATCCAGGCTCACCTGTCTGTATGGAAACCACTCATGATCTGTTGGACCTGATCTGTCTGTACTGTGACAGCGACCCTGCAGAGGAAGGACCACAGACGGAGGACATGGTGAGTCACATGATCAGGGCTGAAACTGAAGACGTCTCGCTGCAGCATGCACACCTGCATGTTGTCTGACTTTTGCTGTCCTTTGTTTGTTCTCAGGAGGCGATGAAGAGAAAGAAAGGCAGAGTCCGTCGGTCGGCAGACATCCTGAAGTCGACCTGGAGAGAAAACAACAACGCAGAACGAATCTTTAACCTCCTCCCAGAGAGAGACACACGCTGCTACTCGGCTCTGATCAGAGGCATGGTGAAGGTACGAACCATGCAGCACAACAGCTTCGTCTAGAAATGGTGACATGGTGACAAGTGGTTCATGTGTTTGTTTGTCTCTCTCCAGCACGGAGCCTACACCAAGGCCTTCAGCGCATACACTGACATGCTGAACAACAGGCTGACTGGTGAGTTCAAACAGATATTCATATTGCACATGACCCTTACAGTGACACTGGAAAGTATCATTACACACAATATGAAACGTTATCATGCAGACAGTAACCAATGTAACAGATGATTGTACTCACCATTCAAATGTTTGTTGGAGATTATTTTTTTTACATATTTGCCCAATCAGGGAATGATGTCCTTCCCCTAAAACTGTCTTCACTAATGTGTTCATGAAGGGGTCATGAGCCAGTTCCAACACTAGATCCAATGTCTCCTAAAGGGGTTACTCCGGGTCATGAGCTGTAGTTTTAACGGCGACTGCAGCAACCCAAAAGTGGATCTCAGTGTGCAGAAATTGTACAGGCGGTGCATTAAGGACTGTATCCATGATGATGAAGAGCCTGGAGATGATGACCGAGACTCCTGAGACATTTTAAATTGTGGAGCAGTGTAGTTTTGTAACTAGTATTGAAATATTGAAATAAGCAACTGATTGAATTAACGTGTAAAAGTGGGCGTGGCCAAACAGGTGCAAAACAAATGTGTGCATTCAATTCAGAATCCTGTATAACTCCTGGTATGACCCCTCCAACCTGTTAAAGCAGAGGTTAACATCTTCAGGTTTTCACTGAAGAGGCTCTGGGTATCCAAAGTTTCAGCAGCTCTCATGGATTGTCCTCCAGGAGTTGAATGAGATCTTTGTTTTCATGTTATTAGAGGCCTTTATGAACAACAGTAGTGAAGTTTTCTTTTGGAGGACTTTATTCCCAGGTATTAACGGTATTCTCTGACTTTGTATAAGGTGTGTAAGACTTACCAGCCCGTCCTCTCTCTGCAGCTGACATCCACATCTTCAATGCCCTGATCTTAGCGGCTCCAGAGGTCAAAGAGAAATACAACGAGAGATGGGACGGCATCTCTGTGAGTCTCTTCACGTTTACACTCGTTTAAAAAATGATGTCAATGTTCATGTAATCAATCAATCAATCCACCAATCCATCAATCAATCTTTATTTGTATTTCGCCAAATCACAACAAACGTTATCTCAAGACGCTTTTACAAACAGAGCAGGTCTAGACCACTCTGTCAAATTATGAACAGAGACCCAACTTCAAGACAGGATAAGACTCAGTCTGACCTCACCTTAATCCACCATGAGCATTGCACCTCACAGTATTAAGCTAGTTGCAGTGGAGAGGACAAACTTTCTTTAACAGGCAGAAACCTCGAGCAGAACCAGACTCATGTTAGACACATTTGCTGAGACCGTGTTGGTTCTGGAAAGAGGGATAGAGGAGAATAAGAGAGAGAGAGAGAGCGGTGATAGTGATGAGACGTGAAGCTGTTGCCGCAGGAGTCCAGCACGTCCGTATTAGCTGGAGTCTGGAACGTCCACAGCAGGAGGACGTCTACTGCAGCTCAGAGGAACCTACGAGACAAGGGAGCTTAGGGACTCCAGAAAGGTCTATGGTTAGTAACTTTAATGGGACAGGGAGAGTTAAAGTAAGTGATGAGGGGGTTTGGGGGTTGGGGGTGAGATAGGATGAGATAGTGTGTCAGTTCCCCCAGCAGTCTAAGCCTATAGCAGCATAACTAGAGCTGGTCCAAGCCTGATCCAGCTCTAACTATAAGCTTTATCAAAAAGGAAAGTTTGAAGACTAATCTTAAAAGTAGAGAGGGTGTCTGCCTCCTGGACCCTGACTGGTAATGTGTCATACTCAAACAAAAACTACACTTATCTGAACTTTAAGAGTTCTAAGAGAGACCCACCGTGTCTGATAATAATAGAAGAAATACTTTGTATGATAATATCAGATGTTAAGAACTCTTCCTGTAATGAATGCACTATGTACACATACTGGCACCACTCGGCTATAACATTAAAATGTCTAACGCTGTAAAATGTTGTTGTTGTCTGTGTTTGGTTCCTCTGTTTCAGGAGCTCTTGAAGCAGATGAGTGAACAGAAGGTTCAGCCCAACCTGCTGACCTTCAACAGCGTCCTCAAAGCTCTGAAACGCTGCGGCTCTTTGGCCAGAGCTCAGTCATCTCACACTCTGAACGAGATGAAGGCTTTGGGAATAGGTGAGACTCAGGACTGAAGACGTGTATCATGATGGTGATGATGTTCTTCTGTTTATAATCAATGCTTGCTCTGTCTGTCTGTCTGTCTGTCTGTCTGTCTGTCTGTCTGTCTGTCTGTCTGTCTGTCTGTCTGTCTGTGTCTGCGTCTCTTCAGCTCCCAGCCTGGCCTCCTATGATCATGTCCTGGCGATCTTCTTCCAAGGAGGTAATCTAAATTTTAAGCTTCATATTAACTTCAGTTTGCTGCTGTATGTGGACTGAGACGTGTTAAGTGGTCGTGTTTCCTCTCTAGCGTCTCGCCAGGCCAGCACTGACGTTCTCCAGGAGGTGATATCAGAGCTGGCAGGAAGCAGCTTCACCTGTCAGGACCCTGATGACAGTACGTTGTGTTTTTCAATGTCTAATTCCTAATTCCACCAGATCTTTGTACGGTCCGTCTCCGATCCGTCACAGCACCGGACCTGATAGGTTTCTATTGTAGTCAATGTGTTAACTTCCACTGGATCCACTCTGTTGCGTTCCAGCAGCGTCTCTGATCCGGCAGGTCTGAGTTCTCCGGATCAGATACACAAGACTTCTATTTTTGCCAGATGTCGGAGCACGACGCATCAATCTCAACAGAGCAGATGGAGTGGGACAGGAAGTCAGGTTTCACCAAAACAAAATGAAAACATCCGGTTAATTTTCAGAATAAAACACTCTGTGTTATCACCAGATCGTATTTCACTTAACTACAACAACAAACCGTCATGATGAGTGGAGCCAGGCCTGGAGTCAACAGGTCAGAGGTTTTCAGAGGACCAGAAAGACAACATGGATGAGGAGAGGAGGAGGAGGAGAATCCTTGATTCAGTAATTACAGCTGGGAAACCTTGGTCACATAACTCCAGCTGTCCGGCGGTCCTGCTCTGTTTTGCATTCTTAAAATGTGTGGGTGTTGACGGACGAGAGTACAGAGCCGGACCGCAGCAGATCAGAGACAGACCGGACACAGATCTAGTGGAAGTCCTGTGTCAGTGTCTACAGTCATTGCCAAAAGTTTTGAGAATGACACAAATATTACATTTTCACAAAGTCTGCTGCTTCAGGGTTTTTAGATGTTTTTGTCAGATGTTTCTATGGTATAATGAAATACAATTAGAAGCATTTCATAAGTATCAAAAGCTTTTATTGAGAATTACACAGAATTCATGCAATAAGTCAATATTTGCAGTGTTGACCCTTCTTTTTCAAGACCTCTGCAATTCTCCCTGGCATGCTGTCAATCAACTTCTGGACCAAATCCTGACTGATGGCAGTCCATTCTTGCATAATCAATGCTTGGA
The DNA here is from genome assembly GCF_009762535.1 of Notolabrus celidotus. NCBI lineage: Eukaryota > Metazoa > Chordata > Actinopteri > Labriformes > Labridae > Notolabrus > Notolabrus celidotus. Next base: position 5,437,245 of record NC_048279.1, on the reverse strand, counting down.
GTTTGTCAGAATTTGTGGGTTTTTGATTGTCCACCCGCCTCTTGAGGATTGACCACAAGTTCTCAATGGGATTAAGATCTGGGGAGTTTCCTGGCCAAGGGCGAGGCAGGACTGATGGTAGCGCTCACCTCGTCTTCTCCGAACAAGCCTTCCTCCAGATGCCCCAAACAATGGGAAAGGGGATTCATCAGAGAAAATGACTTTACCCCAGTCCTCAGCAGTCCAGTCCCTGTACCTTCTGCAGAATATCAGTCTGTCCCTGATGTTTTTACTGGAGAGAAGTGGCTTCTTTGTTGCCCTCCTTGACACCAGGCCTTCCTCCAAAAGTCTTTGCCTCACTGTGCGTGCAGATGCACTCACACCTGCCTGCTGCCATTCCTGAGCAAGCTCTGCACTGGTGGTGGCCCGATCCCGCAGCTGTAACACCTTCAGGAGACGTCCTGGCGCTTGCTGGACTTTCTTGGGCGCCCTGGAGCCTGTTTGGCAACAATTGAACCTCTCTCCTTGAAGTTCTTGATAATTCGATAGACGGTTGACTGAGGTGCAATCTTACTCACTGCTATAAACTTCCCTGTTAGGCCCTTTTTGTGCAATGCAATGATGGCTGCACGTGTTTCCTTGCAGGTAACCATGGCTAACAGATGAGGAACAATGGTGTCATGCACCATCTTCCTTTTAAAGTGTCCAGTCACTCAATCATGACAGATTGATCGCCAGCCTTGTCCTCATCAACACCTACACCTGTGTTAATGTGTGTGACACCTGTGTGTCATTGAAATTATGTTAGCTGGTCCTTTTGTGGCAGGGCTGAAATGCAGTGGAAATGTGTTTTTGGTGATAAAGTTTATTTTCAAGGTAAAGAGGGACTTTGCAATTAATTGCAGTTGAGCTGATCACTCCTCATGACATTCTGGAGTATATGCAAATTACCATTATAAAAACTGAAACAGCAGACTTTGTGAAAATTAATAGTTGTGTCATTCTCAAAACTTTTGGCCATGACTGTAGCTTATCCAAGATGATCTTATGAGTGTGACTGATGCTGCATGTTCTCTGATATGAAAAGCGTCTTTACACACAAACAGTATCTACCGTATCGATGATCGTCAGTGTCACCTTGTAGAATTAGCATCTGTTTAAAAATATTGGTTCATGAGTAAGTCATGTTGATATTCTAAGAAGGAGATAAATCTGCTTACATAAAACAGATAAACCGTTACCCCTTGAAGTCTGCATTCAGAGATGTGCCGCTCTGACTTTGTGTTTGTTTGTCTTTCAGCTGTTTTCTTCCTCAGCGCCATGAGAATAGTAAGTGTGTGTTTTTATCTTGTGTATTAAACATTCATCACACAACTTTTCTGCAGGATGTGATTCCTTTTAGGGAAATATCAACATTAATCACACACCTCTTTCTTCTTCACCTCATCAGGCATTAGATTTAATGAAATGTGCTCGTGTCTGTCAGATAAAGTCCACCTGTTTTCCTCTCTCACAGTGTTTGGATCTCAAAGACCTGGAGATGGCTTATAAGCTCCAGAGTCTGGTGGAGGTCGGAGAAAACTGGAGGCTTTTGGGAGATTCCTACAATCAGAGTATTTACTAGTAAGTACAGACATTACGACACCAGCACCAACAACAACACATGTAAGGTTTCAGTGGAGACGGTGAGGATAGCTGGTCGTCTAATAAACACATGTAAGAGTTGCGGCTCTGAGTCTGAGCTGAGTCTAGCAGCTGGACTCTGCAGGTCAGATCCAGCTTCATGCACCTGAAGTGTCCCGTGTTTGCTCTTTATCACTCGGGTTCTTCTCTGTCCTGTCCAGCGGTCGTTTCTTCAGCCTGCTGTGTTTGATGGAGCACATCGACGTGGTGATGAAGTGGTACAGACGACTCGTCCCCTCGGTCAGTACATCTCCTCTCACTCATCCCGTCTCTCTCCTGCTCTCAGATAACCCTTCTGAAGGGGGATCAGTAAAGATATGATAATGTGGACTTATGCTTCTGATGTCTGTAGGTTTTATTGATTTATTTCCTTGAGGCCTTTAAACATGAGCCTGGAGGTGGACAGGAGCTCACGCTGAGTTCAGCGTTCAGGGATAACTTTCCTGCAAGATGCATCTATAATTCAAAGTATTGAACACCGCCCTGCTTTAATGTTTCTTTCTTCTAAATGGAACCAAACAAAAATTAAGCTGCGTCAGAGGAAAGCTGGAGCCAGAGACTGAGACCATGATCTCATTATTAGTCAGATCCATACGTCAGATCCAGAGCCTAAGTTCAATACTTTAAAGTTTCTAGGAGCAGGGAGACACATTAAGGTATTTTAAGGTCTCAATCCCTGGCCTTTGATAACGCTCTTAGACGGTAAGACTCTCTGAATTGTCTTTGAGCAAATGACATATTCTTAATCCATCCTGTTAGTTCTCTGTATAAACTTCCCAAAACAGAGTAAAATGATTTAAACTATTTAAACATGACCTCTCTCTGTGTTTGCAGCTTTATTACCCGAACACTCATGGTCTGAGGGACCTGCTGCAGGCTCTAGACACTGACAGCCGCCTGGACCTGCTGCCCTCTATATGGAAAGGTGAGTTTATCGAGGGTGAGATAGTCTCATCTTCACTTACTGGGCCTTACCTCTCTTGAAAGCTAGAGCAACTATGAGACTAATGCAACAAGAGTGTCTTGCGCTGTCTTGTTATAAACTATTGCACCGGGAAGTACCAGAGCTGTTTATAATGAAGTCAGACTTGCTCTGCATCAGTCGCTCTGCAGGACGAGTCCTCAAAGAGAGCATGAGGAGATGAACTGGGTGGTTATTGTTGTTGTTTATGTATCAAACTGCCTTTCTTTGCAATACTAGTTCAACAAGCATGCTAGCTTTAGCTTGTGCGCGATGTGTGCAGGGGCAGAGTGTGCACAGGCAGGAGTGCAGAACAAGGTGTCCCTCTGGGGCTCTTCAGTGAGGGTAGTCAAGGTCAGAGTTATTATTTAACTGCAATCAAATTATTATGATGCATGAATTATCAAAGACCACAGTTTTTCTATCCATCCATCCACCTTCCTCCGCTTATCCGAGTCCGGGTCACAGGGGCAGCAGTCTCAGCAGGGAAGCCCAGACTCTCCTCTCCCCGGCCACTTCCACCAGCTCTTCTGGGAGGATACCGAGGCGCTCCTAGGCCAGCTGAGAGATATAATCTCGTCAGCGTGTCCTGGGTCTTCCCCGTGGCCTCCTCTCAGATGGACATGCCCGAAACACCTCCCCAGGGAGAAGTCCGGGAGGCATCCTGACCAGATGCCCGAACCACCTCATCTGGCTCCTCTTGATCCGGAGGAGCAGCGGCTCTACTTTGAGCCTCTCTCCGATGTCTTAGCTCCTGGTCCTCTCTCTAAGGCTGAGCCCAGACACTCTGCTGAGAAAGCTCATTTCGGCTACAGACCGCTACAGCGTCCGCATCACTGCATCACTGCAGACGCCGCCCCGATCCGTCTGTCAATCTCAAGCTCCCTCTTCCCCTCACTCGTGAACAAGACCCCAAGATACTTAAACTCCAATTTCATTGATCCATTGATGTTTGGATGTAGGGGATTCTCAAAAACACAAAGTGTACCTAAAATAAATCACCTGCTCGACCTCTAATGAAAAAACAAAGAGAAGTGACGTTAGACTTCCTAAGAGTGATGTGCTCTCCCTGGTTTTCAGACATCCGGACTCTAGGACACGATAATAAGGCTGATGTTGTTGAGGAGCTGCTCGCCCTGATGGCCAGAGACACACACAGTCCTGAGGTCAGTAAAGACGACACGATGAGTCCTTTTAAGTGAAGCACAGTCATTGATAGTGTGTGTGTGTCTGCAGGTTCAGGAGTCCTTTGCAGCGTGTGCTCTGGATGTAAGGAGTGTGTTTGACAGAGACAGAGTGAGGCCCGGCCTGGAGTGGAGCCCCGCCTCCCTCTCACACATCACCTCCCTGCTGCTGCGGGCCAACAAGACCCAACAGGCCTGGTACGAGAGATAGTCCTGTATCTGTGTCCACCTGTCCATTCCCAGGAGAGCTTTTTCTGCGTCCTAATCCTTCTCTCTGTGTTTCTCTGCAGGGAGATGCTGCAGCTTTTCAAATCCAAGAACAGAGTTCCAGCGTAAGTCGGCCCAAAACACAAACATGAGAAACAACAAGAGTCACTCTGTGAAGGGTGAAAGATTTTACATTTATTAAGATATTTAACAGTCTGATCTCTTACGTCAAGTCATGTCAAACTTTATTTATATAGCACATTTTAAAACAACTGCAGTTGGCCAAAGTGCTAACAAATAGTAGTTAAAAAAGAATAGATATTGAAAACAGATAGATAACACAAAAAAGCCACAAAAAATAAAAGCAAAGAGGTGCGTTTGGAATAAAGACTTAAACTCTCAATAGTCTGAGCATGTCTTATATCAGGAGGCAGACTGTTCCACAGTGTGGGAGCAGCCACCGCAAAGGCTCAGTCACCTCGAGTTTTGAGCCTCGATCTTGGGACATCTAAAACCACCTGGGTCATTGACCTGAGTGCTCTGGCCGGAGCATGCAGGTGCAAACTCTTACTCAGGTATGGCGGTGTCAGCCCATGTAAGCTTTGAAAAACCAACGTCAATATCTTGAACTGGATCCTGAAACTGACAGGAAGCCAGTGAAGGGAAGCCAGTGCAGGCGCTATGTGATCACGTCGTCTCTTCCCAGTCAGTAGGTGTGCAGCAGCATTTTGAACCTGCTGCAGGCGACGAAGAGACGACTGATCAACACCAACATACAAAGAGTTACAATCGTGATCAACATGTGGATAACCTTCTCAAACTCATAAGGGGGGAGGTAGACTTTACTTTGCCCAGAGGTCTCAACTGGAAGAAGCGTGTCTTCACAACAGAGCAGGGGTCTCATTTATAAAAGAGTGTGTAGAATCCTTACTAAAAGAGAACGTACTCCGAAAACCCAGAAATGGCGTGCGGCAAAAATAATTCGGATTTATAAAACCGTTAGAAAGGCAAACTTTACACAGTGTTCTGTTTTTGAATCACAAAGCACCTGGAGATATGCGCACGTAGTTCAAGCCTCGTATTCCACCCTTTTCACGCCCACATTCAACCATATACGGTCAATGCAAAGAGCTTTATGAATGAAGATGCAGACAAATGAGCCGGAAGATCAAAGGTTCTCACGGTGAATCACGGCAACAACAGAGAGGAATGAAGCGGAGGTCAGAGAGCACGCATTGTTTGTTTCTTACAGCAGGAGGGACACAAAAGAAATACAAATACAAATTAAAATATGGAGTGACTCCACGTCGCTGCAGCGTGTATCCGTCAGCAGTGCCAGAGCATCCATCATTCATCATTCATCATTACGCAAGGGTCTCACTGCAGTGTTTCATGTTTACAGAACACACACTTTTATTTCACATTACAGAGAGCTCACGTCCTTCAGAGATCTCCTCTCTCTGATATTATCTGACAGAAGTTTGATCCATGGATATAAGTTTTGATGTGTTGGTTTCATCACGGGCAGCTTGGCCTGCGCTCTGACTGATTATGATGATATGTAAGATAATAACTGTGAGAACCAGGCATGGCTTTACTCCACACTTTTCTCATTAACACAGTAAACACATGCAGGTGATGAAGATGTGATCAGTGTGTGAGGCAGCCGTCACTGTGTCTCTGCGCTCCGCGTGCGTCGTACAACAGTCTTTATTTAAAGTATAACTACACTCAGTGACTCTGCACAGCGTTAGAAACATTGAAAACATGACTGTCACTTTGCTCCATGGCTGATTTACGTTCAGACGAACACCTTAGGATACGGCCCGTGTGTTTCCTCTATACTTGGAGAAACTGGAGAAATGTGACGGTGAGACAAAGCTGATTACATATTTGATGAACTTTAAGACACGCTTTTATCTTTTAATGACAGCTTATTGGAAACGACTCACCACAGACACACATTCAAATAGAATATGTAGATTTTAGTGATGATGGTGGTCTGTTAATGTTGTTATCCAATGAATGAAATGTGGAAAAGGCATCAAAATATAATCTGACTTCAGTTCTCCCTCTCACCAACTGTGTCGCGCGTTTCCCCTGCCTCTAAAATGTACGTACGCCTCGGTCAGAGTTTGCTTACCGGTAGTCACATTTTCACGTCAAGTTTCTTTTTTTATAAATCACAAACTTGGCGTGAAAACTGGCGTACGCCAATTTCAGGCCCCGTTTTGTGCGTAAGCCACCTTTATAAATGAGACCCCTGCTCTGTTTATCAAATCTGAGCTTACTGTCAAAGATGACACCAAGGTTCCTGACAGAAGGGCGACAGTGAGACACTAAATTACCAAAAACACTGTCTATACCATTCAGCAGATCAGGTTTATCAAAACAATGATTTTAGTTTTCTTTCACATGATCATTTTAAAGAAACACTATCTCTAAGTATAACTTTTAGTAGATGCCATCTGGAGGAACATCTTTATGACTTACGTCCTCTACCTGCTTATTACGAGAGGTAAATCTGAAGTTATTGGTTACAGCCTCTCCGACCTGTCATGACAGGAAGCTTCAAATATGTCAAACATGTTACGAGTACAAGGTGATGAATGGTGTCAGTTCCTCCTGATGTTTCACTTCTGATACATTAACTAGATAAAGAAGCGGTCTCATGTTGATGGAGCCGTCTGTACATGTGTTCTCTCCACAGTCAGGGTCTTTTGGAGGAGTTCCTGTCCGCGTGCTCCCCACAGAGAGCGGTGGAGCTGGTCCAGCTGTCTGCGACCTTCTGTCTGTCTGCTACACCAACACTGGCAACGCGAGCGCTGGCTGAGTTTGATCTGACGGAGGAACAGAGGTGAGTCGTCGACCATCTGTGACATGGATTTGATCATAAAGACAGGACAGGAAACATGAATACTAATATGTAAATCCATTGTTCAGTGTAGCTCCTGAGGATATTTGTTGGTTGAAGATGGAGGGATCAACCAGCATGCATCAGTTCAATTTAAAGAATAAGAGTAAAGGCATTAAGGCCATAAACATACAAACAGATGAGGAGCAGATTCATGAGGATTGTGTCACTGACTGCCCTGAGTAGAAGTCTGAATTAAGACCCCAGACCTAACATGAGAGTGAACCAGAGAACAGGGCATAAAGATTGGACAGAAGTGCCTGGTTCTCATGACTGGAAACTGGACCAGGTCCTGTGGGGTTGAGTGGCAAGCCCAAGCTTCATCTCTGAGTTCAAGTTTCTCTTTTTCTTTTGGTCTGGTTAGATTTAAAAGATAAAGACTGGTTCTCCAAAGTTCATGGGTATAAGTCTGTTGCTCAGTCTCCTCATAAGAATCGACAGCTGCAGCCAATCACCTCAGTCCTGTGACGTCATTTAGAGGTCACAGAGCACCTTCTCTGTGCGCACCTCAGGAAAAAGTGTGTTTAAAGTATCAGACAAACCAGACATGACTGAAACCATTCCTTGTTTCTGTTGTGGAAGTTTTCTGCTTCTGGTGAAGAATGAAATAGAGACTTCTGCCGACCGACAAGGTTTTCTTTATTTTCTTTGCAAAGAAAAGGTCAGTCAACACACGAGCGGTCGGAATGAGGAAAGACCCCGAACATGGGGAGACTTAAACATTTATCTCTCAGTAACTCCCCCTAAGGTATGCTTCACACCCTTTGTCTGCTGCAGGTATGGGCACCGGGACAGGGTTTTGTATCCAGGCGGGAGGTTTAAGAGATCTAGACATCACAATTTAAAACACAAAAGGACCTGGGGCCTCATGTACAAAGACTTAAAGAATCTCTCCTAACAGTTGTTACCTCAGGTTTACTTCACAATTATTCAATAAAAACAGGAAACACAGGCTTCTCCTCAAACACTGTGGCTGTTTTCAAACATCCTACTATACTAGCCGTACGTACTCATTTGGTCTAAATTCAGTATGTAGTATGTGAACAAGTGCAAAATCTGCAGTATGTCAAAACTACCTGGATGTTGTACTGATTCAGGAACATGTCTCAGTATGCAGCGGACCAGTCTCCCTCACGTACTGTTTCCCACAATGCACAGCGCTAACCTTCAGGTTCAGGTTACTTTATTTGTACCCGTAGGTAAACTTGTTTTGCAGCCAGTGAGATGTTAGGTCATTACAGAATTACAAGACAGATGTCAGACAGAACCGACTACTTAATGTGCAAAACATACCAAAATGTCCTAAAACTAATACAACAATAAAAATGGTAAAAGTGTAAAAGGTTCCATTTAAAAGGCATTTAAGAAAACGAACAACCAATAAAAATGAAAAGATCACATGAATAAATAAGAAACCTGGGCTTAAAGCTGCTGTGAGGAACTTTTGTTTTGTATTGATTCTGGCGCCCCCTTGTTGACAGAGCGATACCTCTTATCTCTTGTCCTATACATGCAAAAGTAGTGTTTTCAACAAAAGCCTCATCCTGTTGTCTTTTAACAGTCAACTTTATCAGGCAATGTGATTATTTTCCATGAAAACAGCCAAATAAAGGCTGTTTCTGAAGTGAGATGTCCATCACCTGGTCTGACACCTACCCCCTCAGGGCGGTTTCAGGCATTAAAAATGACAACAGAGAAGGTGTCAGTGTTGCTGCTGATGGTCTCGTTTGCTATTGAAGGTCATAAAGAGGCATCAGTATCATTTTCAGTCTGTTTCTCAGCCAGTTCAAAACTCCTCACAGGGCCTTTAAGTCTTAAAATTGGACTTTGAGTCTCTATGAGAAAGGAAATCCTTTTTTCTTCTTTTTTGACGAGGTCACTCAGTTTTTAGGTGCTGTGAAAATCATTAAATTCCATATAAACCACTTTTTAACTTTTTAAATCATCAGTGATGTTAAAGAAGCAGTTTCTCTATCAGCTTGCCTGTTTTTTACTTCCGCTTTCTGAAACCGTAAATCCAGCTACGCCTGACCCAGCATACTGCAGACCAGATCCAACAGAACAGTCAGACTTCAGACCAAATTTGTAGGTAGTATGTAGCCTGCCGTCTTGAAAACAGCCTATGATCCCTCTCCTGCTGCCATTGAAGATCCATCTAATACAGGGGTGTCCAAACTTTTTTCAAAGAGGGCCACATATGATGTTGTCAGAATACCTCAGGGCCGGTGGCTCCTACTGAGACTTAGGAATCCTAAAAGTTATCTATGAAATATCTCTTTAATAATTATTTTAAATGTTTTCTCAATAAAACAGTAACTAGGAAGTACCATGTAAAGATTAGCAAACGTTATCTTCTTCTAGGGGAAAATGTTTTTAATTAGGGTCGCGCAATGTGGGAAAAATATTGTCTCATTATTTTCCTATGGCAGGGTCACAATCTGGATTTCATCACACTTCTTTTTCATGTTGTTTTTAAGACTTTTCTGACCAGCAGACAACATTTTAAGAACAAAATAATTATTTTCCTGAGTTCTGAATCATTTTTATTCACCTAATTGGCCTTTTCTGTACACTTTCATAATTTTGATCTTGTCTTGTGTCCTCTTTTGTGTCTTCTGAACTTTTAGTGTTCATCAAGAACATTTTCTCATCATGATGAAAACATTAATTTGAAAACCTGTCAGCTTTAAGGGTTCTTGTGTTTCTTCTTTATTGCCGTCTTGAAGAATTCCCAGAGCTTCGGCTTTAGACAGGTAGTCCATGTGAAGCTTTTTGAGATGTTTCTGGATTGACTTTAGTTTTGTTTGTGCACTTGAAAGAAACTGCAAATGTACAGATGATTCAGAAGGTGATTAACATCTGTGCTATTAATAACACAATATGGAGGCTTGGGGCCATAAATAAATGGACCTCGGGCCGCAATTGCCCCCCGGGCCATACTTTGGACATGCCTGGTCTAATACGTTCCACTTCGATTGAGCCTATATTAATCCCCTCTGGTCTGAAGTCAAATGAAACTCATGTCTGTTTGTCAGTCAGTCACATTCATCCTCTCAGGAGGCAGAGAGCTCGTACGGATGGTTAATAAAGTAAACAGAGAGGAGGCTCTGTGACAGATGACATCTCAATGGAGCGACGCCTCTGAGCTAGTTCAGACAAGTGACTCTGCTGCACTACTTTCACTTTCATCGTGCATCACTCTCACAATCACCTGACGACGTATCCTCCCAATCAAACGGTCTGTTTAAGCTGCAAGGCCTCTGCCGCTGCACCAGGCCTGCACCCAAACTTTCAGCTCCACCACCTTCCAGCTTCCACCTGCTCCGACTACAGGAGGTTTAAGATATCATCTCATCACTTCCTAGTTTCTGCATGTAGAGTTCATCTGTGAGGAGTTATGAGCTTCAGAGCCTAGATACCAAACACAAACATGATGCTGCAGATGTAAAGTTTTGATCAATGCAACGTCACTGACTGAAGCATCTTTAAAGTTGCACAAAAGAAGAAAAGCCCCTCATGACTGGAAACGATGTGTTGGGATGAGTTATCCTGCTGAGAACCACAGAGGAAACGTCCTGTCAGGATTTACCTGTGTGTAATATGCCATGTGTGTTTTTCCTTCTCTCAGTTTTCTTGCTTTCTTGTTCTCCTGTTCCTTCCAGGGCCGTGTTATCTGAGCTGGAGTCAGCAGGAGAGTCCTCTGAGTGAAGGGGGGAAGGAACCACGATGACACCAATCCATTCATATAAAGATCTAACATAGAAAGTCTACTGTATTGTGTCCTGAACATGTCTGTCTCATAAATAAAATGCTTTGTGTTGTTTGTGAGGTAGAGGGAGCTCTTTCTCTGTGTTCTGATTTAGCCTCTTCACAAAAACTAATCTACACCCTGTCACATTTCACACTTTAATTCCTGATATGTATACATGACATGTTTCTGTCAGAGCTCAATGAAGCAACAAAAAAAACCTCAAAATGAAGAAAAAACATCTTAAAACCATAAAATCTGATTCTGTCAGCATGAATGAAACGTCCTCTCCTGACCACAGAGGTGTTCACGGTCACGCCGGGTCGTCTACTTGAATACAAAATATGTGGCTTGGCAGAGAAAATGCAGATGCAAATTTCTCCTGGTGATAACCGTCCAACTTCCTCTAAATACTGATAAGCTCCTTCCTGTGAGTGACTCACTGACTGAAATTCCTGTGTGATTGGTTCAAGTCAAAGTTTAGTCATCCAGCACATTTTGAAATGACTGTAGCGGATTAAAAAACAACTTAAATATGAGTTTAGAGAAAAACATTAAAAACAGCATAAATAACAGTAAAAAACAATAAATGACAAAAAATATAAACAACACAAACAAACAGAAATAACCATAAGAAACAATAAATACAAATAAAAAAAGCACAATAAATAACAATACAAACACAATAAATAACAATTAGAAACAAGAAATGAAAATACAAACACAATAAAAAATAATACATATCAATTAGAAACAAGAAATAAAAATTAAAAAAACACTGAAAAACAATAAATAATAAAATAAACAATAAATAGAAATAAAAAACAATAAATAAGAGTAAAAAATAGCAATAAAAAACAAATAACTAAATGAACAATAATAAAACACAATAAATAGCAATAAAAAACTATAAAACAGTAAATAAAACTAAAAAGCCACAATAAAAAACAATAAACACTAAAAAACAATAAATAACACTAAGAAACAAGTCAAAATAAAAACACAATAAATAACAATAAAGAACCTGAATGAAAAACAATAAATAACAAAGAAAACACAATAAATAACAATACAAAAGTTACAATAAAAAACTAAAAACAATACTTAAAAACACAATCAATACTAAAGAACACCATAAAAACAATCAATAATAAAAAACACCATACCAACACTAAAAAAACACAATAAATAACAATAACAAAACTACAACAAAGAAAAATAAAGAACACAACTAATAATAGAAAACACTATAAACAACACGTAAAAAACACAATAAAAAACAGAAGAAGTAACAATAAAAAGCCAATAAATAACAAGTAAATCAGTATAAACAACATTAACAAAACAATAAATAGGACAAAATAAAATGTCAGGATTTCATACCTAACTGGTATCATAAGTCAGTGCACAGAGATGTGTTTCAGCTATGATATTAAAGTGTCTGTTATTTAAAGGCAGTCTGTTTCACAGCCTGGGAGCAGCCGCTGTGAAAGCTCTGTCACCTCTTGTTTGTAGTCCGGATCTCATGACATCTCAAAGCACCTGATGTGTTTACCTGAGGGCTCTGTCTGAAGGATGTAGGTACAAAAACTCAGACAGGTGTGATGGTGACATTTGGAGTTATGTATTTATGGTTTCCAACATTTGGTTTGGTTTGTTTGTTTTTGCTGAATTTGCATCTTGTTTGTCTGTTTTTTATTTATTCTTATTCCTGTGTCGTTGTACTCTACGCAATGGAACACATTTTATTGCATGTGTATATTGCGTTTATATGCTCAAACACACATTGGTGTGTGGGAAAACAAGCCTGCACAGGTGAGTGTCTGCTCTAACATATTCATCTTCTCGACCAATCACTAACCAAGCTGCTGGCACGACCAAATAAGGAGAAGTGGGCCAAGATGGGTGTGGTCTGTGAAGGGAGGGCATTGTTCTCCAGTGGACCTGCCTCAGGCCTCGGGACACACTAAGTTTATACCAAAGTGTCACCTTTCAGACTTTGGGCACAAACTTAGAGAACTCTTTTCTCTCTCTACCTGCTCATGACCTACACACACCTTTCCTCCCATGACACACTAACATTCTCTCACATTACTATTTTAAGAATGTCAGACTTTTAAAGACATACATGCACATTAAGGATCAAAGATATTAGATTAAACCTGACTTTCATGAACAGTTAAATGGCTTTCTAACACATGCTGTGATCAGGGAGACGATAGCCTCAGGTGAGTGCTTACAGATAATAGATGTTCTGGATGAATTATATGAGAAGTGTAAAGTGACCTGTAACAATGGGGAGCCTGACTCGTCTGCATGAAAGGCGAAGACGTCACTTGTGTTCAGTGAACTTGCAAAGCACAACAGTGTTTGTGTCAGGTCAGCAGCATTCCTTTCTCCCACTCCTCTCTCCAACATCATGGTGCTGCACGGAGCGGAGGGCAGACCTGCTCACAAACACAGGAAGTGAGGGAACATCCTCTCATGCTTTTAATAACTCAGTTTTTAAACGCTCTGACTCGACATGAGGTATAAAAGAGACAGGGATTATTTTTTACTTCCTAGAGGGGAAGAAGAGAGGGAGAAAGGGAGGATGAGATAAGAGGACGAACAAGAGCTATGTAGTGGTACGAGGTGGGAGGACAGTGTGGCATTAATGAAGCTCTTACAGCAGAAAAACTGTTTATCTCTCAAGATTCAAACAAAGGCTGCAGAGAGGGAAGAAAAGGTCACTTGGGACAAACTGTGACATGACGTAAAGGTGAGCTGTAGTACTGACAGCAAGCTCTGCAATCTGACTCAGAGCAAAAGATGACCATCCCACACTTATACTGGCTTTGGATCAAACAACACAACATTTCTCACAGGAGCGTTCTGTCTTTACCAATCTTTATTTATAAAGCACCAAATCACAACAAACATTCTCCTCAGACCCTTTCCAAACAGAGCAGGTCTAGACCGTACTCTATGTTCTATTATTAACAAAGACCCAGCATCAAGACAGGATCAGATCCAGTCCCATCTTACAGACAGGACTCAGTCTGATCTCATCTTAATCCACCATGAGCAGAGCACTTTGCAGTATTTAGCAAGTTACAGTGGCAAGGACAAACTTCCTTTAACAGGCAGAAACCTCCAGCAGGACCAGACTCATGTTAGACACACATCTGCTGAGACCGTGTTGGAGAGAGGGATAGAGGGAGATGAAGAGAGAGAGAGATGATAGTGGTGAGAAGGATAGTAGTAGTTGTAGCAGCTGGAGTCTGGTACGTCCACAGCGGCAGAGATCCAGAGGAACCTACGAGACAAGGGAGCTCAGGGACTCCAGAAGGGTCTATGGTTAATAACTTTAATGGGACAGGAAGAGTTAAAGTAAGAGACAGGCAGAGACAGGAGAGAGATCCCAGTGTGCCAGTTCCCCTGTCAGTCTAAGCCTATAGCAGCATAACTAAGACCTGGTCCAAGCCTGATCCAGCTCTAACTATAAGCTTTATCAAAAAGGAAAATTGAAACCTACTCTTAAAAGTAGAGAGGGTGTCTGCCTCCCGGACCCTGACTGGTAGATGATTCCAAAGGAGAGGGACCTGATAACTGAAGGTTCTACCTCCCATACTACTTTTAGAGACTTCAGGTATGACCAGCAGGCCTGCCTGTTGGGAGCGTAGTGTTCTAGAGGGGTAATAGGGCGCTATGAGGTCTTTAAGACACGAAGGAGTCTGAGCATTAAGAGATTTTTAGGTCAGAAGAAGGATTTTAAATTCTTGTCTAGATTTTAAGGGGAGCCGATGTAGAGAAGCTAATACTGGAGATATGAATATAAAGGAGTAGTCCAAGTTAGTGGTCCCCAATTAAAAACAAAGGTAGTTTAAAAAAAAACTGTTTAAACCATGCAAATAAAAAAGTGTCATCAGGTTTCTGATTCTCTTTGTTGCCCCGTGACCTCTGAGGTGATGGTGATGGATTAATGAGAGCATCAGGTGCAGCAGGTCTGCTCACAGTGGTGCAGGTAACACAGCAGCAGGTGCACAGATGTTGGCAGACAGTCAAGTATCTTCAGCTTTAAGCCAGTATGAAACTCATAAGCACAAATATATAATCACCGTGCATAAACTAATTAAATAAAATGAATTAGTTTGCACTTAAAGCATCTCTAAGGTCACGAGACATGGAATCGTCATGTTGGGGGTCGTGGGCTGAAAGTTTAGGAACTCCTGATTTGAGTCACATCAGCTCCTGTTCTCTGTGTGTGTGTGTGTGTGTGTGTGTGTGTGTGTGTGTGTGTGTGTGTGCGTGTGTGTGTGTGTGTGTGTGTGCGTGTGTGTGCGTGTGTGTGTGTGTGTGTGTGTGTGTGTGTGTGTGTGTGTTTGGTTTTATTAGTCATAGAAGCATGTGTTTTAAGCATTCACTGCATCATGCAAAGCATACAGAGGCCAGTCTGTCAGAGTGTCCCGCCTGAGGCTCTTTCTCTCTCTCCATAAATCTCTCTGTCTCTCTCACACACATCGCTGAGCTGTAGAGGAGCAGCCAACAATGGCTCATTGAATTAAGCTGAAGAGTTGATTTGGCTTGTTGACATTTCAGTGTTATCACATGAGCCGGTCAGCTCCCAGGCCCAGCTTCACCAAACAAAATCCAAGGTCCCTCTGTTCCGGTGTTTACAAGGGACACAAATCATCCACTCCAGCTCTGTTCCTCTCGAACATTTGACTTCATTCTTTTACTTTCTCAGATATCTTTGGGTGTTATCCTGAGACTTGTGTTTGTAGACAATTAAGCTAACAGTATCTCTTTGTTACATGAACATAAAGAGAAGGTGTATCACATAAAGCACAGATAGATACTTACTGAGCTCTCTTCATTTAATCATTTATCATCATTTCTCTCTGTTGACATACTGAGGAGGATTTCCTTTGGTGACTTTTCTCAAAGTGTTTCCAGTTCAAACTTAACTTTAACATTAGATTATTGACTCTGCACACATGTGGCCTCACACAGAGAATATCCACTCAGTCTGATTCAAACTCTTCACTCTGTGCTGAGTTACAACTTCTTGACTCTCCTGTTCATGACAGCTGAACTCTCACACACTCTTCATATTCTTTGCTTTCACAGTCTTGACTCAGGCCAGAATTTCTCTTAAAAAGTGTCTATACAAGTATTCAACCACAGATCTCTTTAGGATGAATACACAGCCTGTATTTAGGTTTTACACTGCTCATTTTTAGAGAAACACACCCACTAACATTAAGAGAGGGATAGAGGGAGATGAAGTGAGAGAGAGATGATAGTGGTTAGACGGATAGTAGTAGTTGTAGCAGCTGGAGTCTGGCACAGCAGCAGAGATCCAGAGGAACCTACGAGACAAGGGAGCTCAGGGACTCCAGAAAGGTCTATGGTTAGTAACTTTAATAGGACAGGTAGAGTTAAAGTAAGTGATGGGGGGAGGGGGTGACTCTGATTACTCCTCCGCAGTTTAACTCTTTCATTCAGGTACCCTTTCTCTGTGGGCACATGTGGAGCTCAGGTGGTCCTTGTGACCCCTTGAACTCTGTCCTAATAGTCTAACACACAGATATAATATGTATACATGGTTTCAGGATTCCCTCAAACCACCATCTTCTGTTATTTGACTGACACTGGAGGATCTGAAATCCATTTCAGTAGATTTGGGTCAAACTTGATCCTGAACAACCTCAATGTACAAAACGCATAGCTTCTAAACAATTCAGAATCAGAATCTGAGATACTTTATTTATCCCAGGGAAGGAAATTCAGTCATTACAGAGCTCTTCTAAACAGTATGTAAGAAAGTCAAAATATTGATAAAAGGAATAAATAAGATATAAATCAAGTAGAATAAAATAAATAAAAAATAAATAAATAAAATAGAATAGAATAGAATAATAATAAAGTATATACAGAAGCACAGAGTAGATAGAAAGAACAACAATTGAACATGTTTTCATTTTTGTTACAATGTTACAATGTTACAATGTCATTTAGCAGATGCTTTTATCAAAAAGCGACGTACATACGAGAACAAGAACAACACAAGCAAAGATCTAGACAAGAGGAAACAAGATCAGAACGGGTAACAAAGTGCGGTTTTGGTGACTGCTTTGTAAGTCATGATTAGAGTTTTGTATCTGATGCGAGCTGCAACTGGAAGCCAGTGTAGTGAGATGAGCAGGGGAGTGACATTTTGTCTAATGAGGGTACATTTTTGAAAAGCTGTCAAAATGTTAGCTAAGCTTTTATATTAAGGGTGTTTTCACTACTGTCACGTAAACACAAGTCAAATTTGACCTTCAGTTAAAAAAATAAGAACACCAAAATATGCTTAGAATCCTCCAGGTAGCAAAAAAAGCTAACGTTAGCTAACTTTGTTGACCATACAGCAAAGTTCTCAGCTAATCAAATACAGATATTTCTACTCTGGACTCCTGACGACTTCTCCATCACACTCATCTCTGCTGTGTAAACACTGTCAGTATGACAGGCCATTCATCAAGCTCTTTATTCCCAAACTCAGGACAGTTTGCTACGAGCTCTCAGGGCTTTAAATCAAGTTTGTAAAATGTTGTGAACCCTCTGAAGGATTCGGATTAGGAAGGATCAACACTGCTTTAACGTAACTTCTGCAAACTTCAAGATAAATGAATGAATGGTGACAGTAACTAGATGAACTCCTGTTTTTAATCGTTATGTTTGTGCATTTCTAGTCTGTGTTTGGCAGGTAATTGTGTAAACAAAAAGAGAGTAAGGGATATAACATGCATCAAGGACACTGAGGGAGGACATGTGGTTACATCCTCTCTTACAGTCTGAAATGAATGTCTGTTTCTCAATCATAAACCGTCATGGGAAAGATCTGTGACACACTTTCTCGTCTTCCTTTGAGCTCAACCACAGAGTTGTATTCATTAAAGTAAAGGCTCTGCAGCTCAGGGTGAAACAGCTAAAAACATGAGCTGTAAAAACAGCAGGATGAATGAAGGTTAGAGGAGTATTAAATAACCTAGATACTTTCATGATGAGCTGATGTATTGTACCTGCTGCCTCATTCTTTCAGAGCCATGTGCCTTAAAGCTATATCAAACTTTACTGAGTGATTATACCTCTGTTTCCACATATCACTGCAGATGACTCATGTTACATTTCCAGTAATGAAGTATAGTGAAAAATTAAACAATCTGAAGACAGAGAGCAAGTTTGTACAGGTTACAACCGTTAAACCAAAACCCAACACTGGTGTGTGTCTTAAAAAATGGGTGTCAAACAGAAAAGTGGAGGCCTTCTGGAAAGATTTTCCCTAGGTTCCTGCCACAGAGGAGGAATTCAGCCAGACAAGATTCAGCACATCAGAAAGATAGAGAGAGAGAGAGGACGGTATGAGTAGAGAAGGAATGAAAGGAGGAGGGATAAGGGGAATTTCTTGCATGTAGGGACTGGTAACAGCAGCAGAGCTCTGACAGTTCTACACAAAGTTACACCCACTGATGAAGTATGTTTGCAGCATTAACTGATCATCTGATATCGATTACATTTTCACCTTTTACACTCAGGATACACCTTTCAGTCTCAGATGGACATGACACGTGGTTTTAAAATGTGGATGTCGTTTAGTTTTTACCATGAGTTTGGACATTTTGTCTTGTATTAAAATTAAAATATTTAAAGCAAATATCATTGACCTCAGACTTCATGATATCAAGGCTGCCAATCTCACACTCCCGGCATGTGAAGATGTGATTAGGACTGCAGCAATCGGCGGTGCAGCTGCACGAATAATGGTGTGAAGTGTATCTCACAAGCGGCAACCTCGGGCCGGGAGAATTGAGACCAATGCGGAAGTGTTAAAAACTGCAGTTTCTCGAGTGTCCACTTGAGGCTGGCTCAGGAAGTATCGGAAACCACATTCACAGCCATTCAAGTGTATGGGTGTGTATCCGAGTGTACGGGGTGTGGATTTTTTCACAACACAGCAATTTATATTATATTATAAAGATATTAAGATTACAAGTTTTCCATGATGAGAGGCACTGAGAGGAGCTGACTTGATTGACAGGCGGGAACACTATAGCTGTTGGCGAGGAGGCTCAAAGCCCGCCTCTTTACCTCGACAGAAGTTTGGTTGAGTTCAACATTTCCAATATGGCTCCTGCCGACGTTGGCTTAAAAACAGCACTTAACAGATATAAGATAGGTGACGTCACGGATACCACGTCGATTATTTATGCAGTCTATGGTATCTCAGCATGCAGAAGTGGTACAGGCAGTGCATGCAAGGACCCAATCCATAATGATGTAGAGTCTGGAGAAGACCAAGACCAAGACTCCTGAGATATTTGACTGTGTTGTTTTTTGTATTAGTACCTGAGATATTGAAATAAACAAATAAAGCCAATTTGAATGTATGTGTAAAAGTGGGCGTGGTCGTGTGTTTTTTTGTGCAAAATAAATGTTTGCAATGAATTCAGGAACCCAAATAACCCCTAGTTTGACCCCTCTAAAGCTGCTGAAGACAGAATTTCAATTTTTCACCAATAAGGTTCCAAGTACCCAAGCCTCAAGTAGCTGTCACAGATTTTGCTTCAGGAGTTGAGATTAAATCTGTTAATATGTGTTATTAGAGCCCTTTATGAACACATTGGCGAGGACCTTTTTTTGGTAAGGAATTTATTCCTAGATTTTCACAATAATCCCTGACCAGAGTCTGTGTGTGAAGTTTCCATCACTGCATCCGGTAACATTTTAAACACCCTGCAGGGACTATTTATGTTCTTAATGTTAATTTGATGCTTTGATATATATTAATTACACTTATTTGTATTGTTGGTGTGCATTAGTCTGTATTTTAAAATCAGTTTGTTTTTAATGTCTTGCCATTATTTTATTTTCAAACTTTTTTTTTATCTTCTCAGTTTTAGTTATTTTATTTTCTATTCAACTCTTATCCCTACCCTTTTTAATTATTTATTTTAAGGTTTTATATTCTTAATTAAATGCTTATTTTAATAAGACTATTATTGTTGTTAGTGTGCATTAGTCTAAATTCTAAATCCAATTTCAAATCATTTTAAAAAAATGTCTTTCCATTATTTTATTTCTGCTTCTTTCTTGTTTCCAATTGCTGTAAAGCTCTTTGAATGCATTAGATTTCTATGAAAGGTGATAATAAAATAAACAATGATAGAAAGACAGACAGATATTTTAAGTTTTTTATTTTAACTTTTTATCTACTGAGTTTTATTTATTCTATTATATATTCCAATCTTTCCCCTACCCTTGTCATGTATCTATTGTAACTATTTATATTCTTAATGTTAATGTGATGCTTTAATTTATTTTAATTACACTTATTAGCGTGCATTAGTCTCTATTTTTAAATCATTTTTTGTTAATTTGATATTTCTTGCCATTGTTTTATTTCTGCGTTCTTCTTTTTATATGATATAAATAAAGATTGATTGTTGGAGCTTTAATGATCAGTGTTTTTTGTGCATGTTAGCTGCTTGCATGACAACCTATTTAGCATCATCATGTCAACCAGCATTAAATCTGGTTTATTAGCCTGTGTAGCATGCTTTCCATTGTAGCCTATAGCATCATCATGTCAGCTGATATTAAAGGGAACAGTCTTCTTTGTGCATGAATACTTTGCCTGGTTGTAACATCAGCTATTGTTCCCCACTCCATGATGCACCTATCAAACCCTAGTCTCTGCTTAAGATGTTTATGTAGAGCCTGCTAGCTGAAGTGGTCGGACGTGAGAGCTGCTGCTGCTGATGGGAGGAGGAGGAGGAGGAGGAGGGGGAGAGGAGGAGGATGCAGGAGGCTTGGTTAGGGGAGGGGTGGCGCGCAGGGGCGGGGTGGTGCTCCTCACCGGGCGGTGTCAGTAGAAGAAAACGGGACAGAGGAGCAGAGACAGGCCCACACAGAGGCTTCACTTCACTGGAGGATTTTACTGAATCGCGCCAGCAGCTTTCAGGTAAGAGAAGGGCGTTTTCTCCAGACTCAGGGGGGAGAGGAAGCATGCATCAGATACAATGAAGAGCACAATACATGTTTTAATAGTCCATGCGGATCAGCTGGTGTTCCTCCATTCAGCATATATAGGCTAATGCATTTACAGTCTACTTAGGGCAGGTTTAGAGATGAAGCCTGGATCAACCACATGCAAACAATAGATGAAGATGCGCATTAGTTATGGATCATGTTGCACGAGATCATCCAAAGCGCGCATGAGTGTATTTTATTTAATGTTTGAGGTTCTTTTAGAATAAAGCCTTCCCTTAGTGTTCCTTCATTTCTGTCAACACTAGAGAGGTTCATTGTGTTTCCAGAGGCATCCAGCTGAGGGGTTCCTTTCTCCTCAGCACATGTTCAGATCTAACACCCCTGATATTGTGTGTGTGTGTGTGTGTGTGTGTGTGTGTGTGTGTGTGTGTGTGTGTGTGTGTGTGTATGCGCGTGAGGGGCAGACAGTGCAGCAGCAGCAGACACGAGTCAGGGTGGGTGACAGAATCTGCCTCGTCACTTGAAGGAGACTGAGTGTATCAGAACTGTGTGTGTGTGTGTGTGTGTGTGTGTGTGAGAGAGAGAGAGAGAGAGAGAGAGAGAGGGAGAGAGAGAATCTGTGTGAGTCTGTGCGAGTCTGTGTGTGTGTGTGTGTGTGTGTGTGTGTGTGTGTGTGTGTGTGTGTGTGTGTGTGTGTGTGTGTGTGTGTGTGTGTGTCCATCAGGACTGTTCTGGTCTCATTCTTTCAGTCCTGTGTATGTGTGACTGCATGAATGAGTCCTCACAGTGAAGCCTGGAGGATGAATTGCCTGAGTGTGTCTGAGTCAATATTAGATCATCCAGGAATGAATGGATCTTAACTGGAGGAGTGATTGATTAATTGATCGGTTTAATTGGAAGGATCAACATTATATGTGAAGGTATTTTCCCATCACATTGTTTTATTACATATTTTGCAGCTTTGTTTATTTTGTAATGATGATATAAAGATCATTTAAATCATTTTGGGCTCAAAGAAATATGGACAGAAAACACTGGAAGGACAAAAGCCTTCAAAATAAAGGTTCTATGGTGACACCTGGTGGCAGTACATGTACATTTATTCATGTTTCATATTTAAAAGTAAATGTGTCAGTTTGCAAAAACTAGCAAACAAAAAAAAAAAGAAAAAGAAACTAGCTTGTTGTAAAAAGCAGTATGTTTAAAATTTAATATAATAATAATAATAATAACTTTTAAGTGGTGTGACAATAGAACAATAAATCATTGTTTAAGAGGTTTAAAAACAACAACCCATAAATAAATAAATACAAATAAATAAATAAAACCAAATAAATAAATATAAATACAGAAATTAATTAATTAATAAAAACTAAAAATAAATACAATTAAAATAAATAAATAGATAAATAAAGATGGATAAGTAAATAAAAGCATTAAAGGACAATAAAAGAGGTTTTCTGAATCAGAGGACAACATCACATCGGAGTAAAAGAAAAAGTGAAAAGGATACATTAGGAATATTAAAATAATCCATGAAAAAAATAAATTACAAAGCAATAAATAATCAAATAAAATGATAAAATAAAATTAAAAACAATTAATCATTTAAGTAAAAACTAAAAATAATAATAAAATAGAAGGTAAAGCGGTTAAAAGGTTGAAGTCTCATAAAAGCAAGTCTGTAAAAATGGGTTTTAAGAAGAGATTTCAAAGATGTCACTGACTCTGCGAGCCTTATCTCCTTAAGGCTTGTCCTTGAATACAGGAAATATGTA